>NW_027596470.1:0-282793 GCF_964194155.1 Cetorhinus maximus
GCAGCCTAACAACCAAATGGAGAGTAGAGTGAGTGCTACACAGTGAGGATAGTCTGCACATGAAGGTAATCAAGGTAGGAGATGATGGGCAAAGTGGTTAAATTAACAAAGATCCAGAGCGCAGATCACTGGCGCGTATGATATCCTGATGCTGATGACTGTGGATAAGCAACATGGAGCGTATCAGATCAAAGCTCACCACACAAGTTGGGAAACTAAACTCAGCAAATCGGGTGAATTGTAGGCTAGCACCAGGAACATATTGAAAGAGTGGATTTTGGGCTTCACAAATAGAGGCATTGAGTACAAAGGCAGGGAAGTTATGCTGAACCTATATAATAGCTCTGGTTGGGCCCCAATTAGAGTATTGCATCCAGTTCTGGTCACCACACTTTAGGAAAGATTTGAGGGTCCTTGAGAGAGTGCGGAGGGAAATTTACCAGAATGCTTCCAGGGATGGGGGATTTTAGTTACAAGGTTAGGTTGGAATGACTGGGCTTGGTCTCCTTGGAGCAAAGGAGATTGAGGGGAGATTTGATGAGGAGCACAAGATTATGACTGACTTAGATAAGGTAGACAAGGAAAAGATCTTCCCATTAGTTGATTGTACAAGGACTAGGGAACACAGATTAAAGATCTTTGGTAAGAGATGCAGGGTGAAATGTGAGGAAGAACCTTTTTATACAGTGAGTGGTAATGACTTGGAGCTCGCTGCCCATGATAGCTGGTGGAAGTGGAGATGAGGGTTTCAAAAGGAAACTGATGGTCACTTGAAGGAAATAAATTTGAAGAGCTATGGGGTCCGAGCAGGCGAGTGGGACTGATTGGGTTGTTCCATGGGGAACAGGTATGGACTCAATGGGCTGAATGCCCTCTTTCTATGCCATAATGACTCTATGGAACCTGCCATTATGTGACTCAGTCTTAAAGTATGTAGAGAAACTAGGGATGGGCTTAACTCAGCCTCATCAGTGTTATCCATATTCCAAGAATGAATATTAGAAAAGTACTTGACTATAATATCATACATCATCAAACAGATATAACTCAGATATAAAAACAGAAAACAGAGCAAATACACAGGCAGCATCAGGGGAGAGAGAAACAGATATTTGAGCACATACTAAATATTTGGGCAGAGTCAACAAGAATTTATGAATGGGAAATCATGTTTGACAAGCTTGTCGGGAGTTTTTTGAGGATGTTACTAACAGAATTGATAAAGGGGAGTTGGTGGATGTAGTATAAGGTTTTCAGAAGACTTTTGATAAAGTCCCCCACAGTAGGTTGTTTAGCAAAATTAAAGCACATGGGATAGGAGGTAATATACTGGCATGGGTTAAGGAATGGTTAGCAGACAGAAATAAACAGGTCATTCTCGCATTGGCAGGCTGTGACTAGTGGGATATCACAAGAATCAGTACTTTGGCCCCAGCTGTTCACAAATATATATCAATGATTTGGATGTGGGGACCAAATGTAATATTTCCAAGTTTGTGGATGACCCAAAGCTAGGTGAGAATGTGTGTTGTGAGGAAGGTGCAAAGCGGCTTCAAGAGGATTTGGACAGACTCAGTGAGTGGGCAGGAACATGGCAGATGGAATATAATGTGGAAAAATGTGAGGTTATCCACTTTGGTAGAAGGAACAGATGTGCAGAGTATTTCATAAATGGTAAGAGATTAATGGTCACTGAAAGCTAACATGCAGGTGCAGCAGGTAACTAGGGAGGCTAATGGTATGTTAGCCTTTATCGCAAGAGGATTTGAGTACAGGAGTAGCAAAGTCTTGCTTCAGTTGTATAGAACCTTGGTTAGATCGCACCTGGAGTACTGAGTGCAGTTTTGGTCCCCTTACCTTCAGAAGGATATTATTGCCACAGAGGGCGTGCAACGTCAGTTCACCAGACTTGTTCCCGGGATGGCGGGACTGTCTTATGAGGAGAGATTGGGGAAACTGGGCCTGGATTCTCTAGAGTTTCGAAGAGTGAGAGGTGATCTCATTGAAACTTACAAAGTACTTAAAGGGATAGCCAGGGTAGATGCAGGTAAGATGTTTCCCCTGGTTGAGGAGTCTAGAACCAGGGGACACAATTTCCAAATAGAATTTCAAGGGAGAAGCCACTTAGGACTGAGATGAGGAGAATTTTTTTTACTCAGAGGGTGGTGAATCTTTGGAATTCTCTACCTCAGAGGGCTGTGGAAGCTCAGTCATTGAGAATGTTTAAAGCGGAGATTGCCAGATTTTTAAATGCCAGTGACATAAAGCGATATGAGCAGAGTGTGGGTAAAAGATATTGAAGTGGATGATTAGCCATGATCGCATTGAATAGCATAATGGGCTCAATGGGACGAATGGCCTACTCCTGCTCCTATGTTCCTAACATTTCAGGTCTGCAATCTTTCATCAGAACTGGGAAAAGTTTGAAATATAATAGGTTTTGCACAAGTAAAAGGCAGCGGTGAGAAAAGAACAAAAGGAAAGGTCTATGATAGTGCAGAACAAGACAGGCATTAAACAACAGAAAGGTTGGTGGGCAGAGCCATGTGACCAGAAGAGGTGTGAATGGCAGAATGATGAAAAGCTGCTGTCCAAAAGAAAAATATAAGATTAGGAGTAAAACGTGCAAAGAAAAGGAAACAATAATGGGGGCAGAGATTATGGTCTGAAATTGGTGAACTCAACATTGAGTCCAGAAGGCTGTAAAGTGCACAACTGAAAGATGAAGCACTGTTCCTTGCATTAAGCTTCACTGGGCCACTGCAGTAGGCTGAAGTCAGGGTTGGAGCAAGATGGAAAATTAAAATGACAGACCATTGGATGCTTGGGGTCATGATTGCAGACTGAATGGAGTTGTTCCATGAAGTGGTAATCCAATCTGTTTGGTCTTAGCATTTTCATAAGACCTCCATTCAGTCCACAAGCATGAGCCCAAACTTCCAGTCACCTGTCATTTTAATTCTCCATCTTGCTCCCACTCTGACCTCTTTGTCCTCGGCCTGCTGCACTGTTTCACTACTCCGCCATTCAATAAGGTCATGGCTGATCTGGCCTCAACTCCACGTCCCTGTGCCTGCCCCTGATAAACTTTGACTCCCTTGTTCATCAAGAATCTATCTACCCCTGCCTTAAAGATATTCAATGACCCTGCCTCTATTGCTCTCTGGGGAAGAGAGTTCCAAAAGCGCACGACCCTCAGAGAAAAAATTCTCCTCACCTCCGTCTTAAATGCAAGACCCCTTATTTTTAAACTGTGTCCCCTAGTTCTAGTGTCCCCCACAAGGGGAAACATCTTCTCAGCATCCACCCTGTCAAGACCCCTCAGATCTTATATGTTTCAATAAGATCACCTCTCATTCTTCTAAACTCCAATGGATACAGGCCCAGCCTGTTCAACCTTTCCTCATAAGATAACACCCCCATTCTAGGAATCAGTTGAGAAAACATTCTCTGAATTGCTTCTAGTGCATTTATATCCTTTCTTAAAAAGGGAGACCAAAATTGTACACAGTAGTCCAGATGTGGTCTCACCAACACGATGTACAACTTAGCAAAACCTCTCTACTTTTATACCCCATCCCCTTGCAATAAAAAGCAACATTCCAATTGCCTTCCTAATCACTTGCTGTACTTGCATACTAACTTTTTATGATTCATTATCAAGACACCCGGACCTCTCTGTACCGTTGAGTTCTGCAATTTCTCTCCATTTAAACAATATACTACTTTTCTATTCTTCCTGTCAAAGTGGACAAGTTCACATTTTCCCACATTATACTGTGACAAATTTTTGCCCACTCACTTAACCTGCCTATATTGCTTTGCAGACTCCTTATGCCCACTTCACAACTTACTTTCCTACCTATCTTTGTGTCATCAGCAAATTTAACTACCATATATTCGGTCCCTTCATCCTGGTCATTTATATAAATTGTAAATAGTTGAGGCCCCAGCACCGATCGCTGTTGCATTCCACTCATCACATCTTGCCAACCTGAAAATGACCAATTTATGTCTACTTAAAATTAAAACTAAAATTAAAACCAATGTATCTACTATCTCAGCAGCCACTTCTTTTAAGACTCTAGGGTGAAGTCCATCAGGACATGAGAACTTGTCAGCTTTTAGTTCTAAAATTCTCAAGTACCCTTTTCCTGGTGATTGTAATTGTTCTAAGTTCCTCGCTCCCTTTCACCTCCTGATTCACAATTACTTCTGGGATGTCATTTGAATCCTCTACAGTGAAAACAGATGCAAAATATCAGCACCTCATCTTACAATTAGGCACTTTACAGCCTTCGGGACTCAATGCTGAGTTCAATATCCGCTCCTGTTTTGTTTCCTTTTCTGTACATGTTTTGATCTTAATTTTGTTTTTATTTTGTTTTTATTTGTTTTTGTTTTAGGATGGTAGCCATTCATTATTCTGCCATTAACACCTCCTCTTAGACACATCATTTGTTTCTTTGCCACTCCTATTAGTCCTGCAACAAGCAATTATTTTGTCATTTAATGTCTCTTGTCCATATCACAGACCTTCCCTTTTGTTCTTTTTACATCTTCCTCTTTTGATCTATGTAAAACCTTTTCCAACTTTTTCCAGTTCTGATGAAGGATCATTGATCTGAAACATTAACCCTGTTTCTCTCTCCACAGATGCTGCCTGCCCTGCTGAGCCTTTCCAGCATTTTCTGTTGTTATTTCAGATTTCCTGTATCTGCAGTATTTTGCTTTTGTACAAGTAACTAAGAAATAGCTTTGAAATTACCTCTTTCACTGTGCAGACCAGGCGACCATAGCAAAAGAATATAATAGTTAGAGGGATAGTGAAGTGTACAACAAACATATAGATGACGAAGGACTCATTATTCACTTCAGGTTTCATAGTGTAGTAATCGATTCCGCATGAGCATTGCATTCCCTCAGGAATATACCTGCAAAGGTAAGGATATCTTCAAGTTACAAGAGTAAAGAAAGCAAGGTCAGAATTTTAACTGAGATGTTCTGTTCCCAACAGCGGACCCGGAAGTGCACGCCATTGCCGCTCTTCTTGCTCTTTCCCATTTCTCACATGATTCTAATTTAAAATTAAAGTGCTGACCATATGCATGGGAGACACTTACAGTTCTACTGCAGGACCAGATTTTCATTGGTGAAACCCGCTGTCAGCTGACAATGCTGCAGCTATGGGACGGCTATTGAGGAGACTCCTGTTCAAACATGGAGGCTCTGCCTCGCTGCCAGAATGCTCCATTGGGTCCAGAGTCCTGAGATCCACCACAGGTCCAATGGAAGAACCCATCAGAATGCTCCACAGACTTTTCCCCCCATCATTTCCCCCTTACTATTGGCTCCCCAAAATAAACCCAACCTTGGTGTCAATCCCCTCCAAATTGTCTCCCTCCATGACGTCCGAGTGTTGCAACAGACCAGCCCAACAGTTCAGCCATTATCCCTGCACCCAAACACCACTCTTGTCCTCCCCTGCATCCTTCCTCAGCACCTCCCTGCACCCAAACCCCTTTCAACACCTACCCACCCTGCCCACCCCCAAGCCTTGACTTGTTCTTGCCAGTCCCAAGCCTTCATTCAAGCTGCCATTCTTCAGCTCCCCTATCTTGTGCTGAACCGTTAAACAAGGAAAACGGTTGACCTTAGACACAATTGCACAAAGCCGACTGGTGCATGCCACTTTTAAACAAATTCCTTAAGCAAATTTAATGAGCTGGGTGCCACAAGATTCTCGTGCACCTCTGATTTTATCCTGAAGGTAGGACATCATTTTAAAATGTTTACTCTGATTCATGGCATGCAAATATTAAAAGTAGGAATGCACCACAGGCCAGCATGAGGCCTGAATTGCCACAAACACACCATTGGCTTAATCTGCCATCGGGAAATAAAAATTTCAGTTCCTGCCCAATTCAGTCACGTTTCCTGCTCTTGCAGGGTCCATAAAATCCTCCCCCTCCCCCTCCAACACCCATAAAGACTTACGCTGATATAAAGATATTCATGACCTCAGGATAACCCACAGCCAATTACTTTTGAGGTGTATCCCCTGTTGTAGTGTAGGAAATATGACAGTCTATTTGTGCACAGCAAGCTCCCATGCATAGCAGATATAATGATCAGATAGTCAGTTTTAGTGAGGCTGGTCCAGGGATAAACATTGGTCTGATCACTGGGGAGAATTCCCTTGGCCTTTACTAAAATAGTGCCAGGGGATTTTTTACTTACCCCTGAGGGGGCAAAGAGCCTCCAATTAATGCCTGACCCAAAAGGAAGTACCCATGCAGTTGAGTGTCAGCCTATAATTTGTACTTTAGTCCCTGGAATGGGACTTGAACCCAATGTCCATTTGATTCACAAACAAAGATGCTACCACTGAGCCACAGGTAACACTATTGCACTGAGTGACCGAAATTACTTGTCTTTAAACAAATCTGTTGGTTTTTACTTTACACCCCCTAGTGAGTAACATTTCATCTATTTCTGTTAGTATTGGCAGGTCGTGACAGGTTATTACATCAGGTCCAGGGATTTAAGTTCAGATCCTGTGAGAGCTGGAGTATGTTGAGGTCTAACGTATCTGAAAGGAAGGTTGTGCTGTGAGATTACCAGTGAAGGGTGGGTGTGCTGGGGTGGGGTGTATATTACATATGTGATTACCTGGACCATCCCACCAGTGGGGGTAAGGCACAAGCCAAGGCCATGAACCATGTGAATGCAACACCTATCATGGCATGTTGATTGCCAAATCGGAAGTTACTCATGGGTTTACAGACAACCATATATCGTTCGATAGCAAGAACCACAAGGGACCAAAGACCAATTTCACCTGAGGGACAGAAATGGAGAAGAAAAAGAGTCAGTGCCCAGCATAGAAAGAATCCAATCAATTACAATGTAAATTGTAACAAAGTCAGTAAAAAAAACTGCAATAAAAACACAACAGGAAAAGCTGCCCAACCATGGCTAACAAAAGAAATTAAGGATAGTATTAGATCCGAAGAGGAGTCATATAAAGTTGATAGAAAAAGTAGCAAGCCTGAGGATTGGGAGCAGTTTAGAATTCAGCAAAGGAGGACCAAGAGATTGATTAAGAGGGAAAAAATAGAGTGAACAAACTTGCAAGGAACATAAAAGCAGACTATAAAGCTTTAAGTATGTAAAAAGAAAAAAATTAGTGAAGACAAATGTCTTCATTCATTACAGTCCGAAATGGGATAATTTATAGTAGAGAACAAGGAAATGGCAATTTCATCAAGGACAATTAAACAACTACTTTAGTTCTGTCAACATGGAGGAAAACACAAATAACTTCCAGAAATGTGAGGGAACCAAGGGCCTATTGAGAAGGAGGAATTGAAGGAAATTAGTATTACTAAAACAATAGTTCTGGAGAAATTAATGGGACTGAAAGCCAATAAATCCCCAGGGCCTGATAATCTACATCCCAGGGTACTAAAGGAGGTGGCCATGGAAATAGTGGATGTGTTGATTGTCATCTTCCAAAATTCTGTAGATTCTGGAACAGTCCCAGCAGATTGGAGAGTGGAAAATGTAACCCCAGTATTTAAAAAAGGAGGGAGCGGGAAAACAGGGAATTACAGGTCAGTTAGCCTAACGTCAGAAGGGAAATTGCTAGAGTCTATTCTAAAGGTTGTGATAACAGGGGACTTAGAAAATATCAACAGGATTAGACAAAGTCAACATGGATTTATGAACGGGAAATCACATTTGACAAACCCACTGGAGTTTTTTGAGGACATAACTAGCAGAATAGATAAGGGAGAACCAATGGATGTGGTGTATTAATTTCTTCTGAAAGCTTTTAATAAAGTCCCATATTGTGACTACTGGGATACCGCAGGGATCAGTGCTTGAGCCCCAGCTATTCACAATATTCGTCAATGATTTGGATGAGGGAACCAAATGTAATATTCCCAAGTTTGCTGATGACATGAAACTTGGTGGGAATGTGAGCGATGAGAAGGTTGTAAAGAGGCTTCAAGGTGATTTAGACAGGTTGAGTGATTGAGCAAATATATGGCAGATGCAGTATAACGTGGATAAGTGCAAAGTTATCCACTTTGGCAGTAAAAAACAGAATGGCAGAGTATTATTTAAATGGTGATATATTGGGAAATGTTGATGTACAAAGGGACCTGGGTGTCCTTGCACACCAGTCACTGAAAGCAAGTCTGCAGGTGCAGCAGGCAGTTAAGAAGACAAATGGTATGTTGGCCTTCATTGCAAGAGGACTTGAGTAGAGGAGCAAGGATGTCTTACTGCAGCTGCACGGGGCCTTGGTGAGACCACACCTGGAGTATTGTGTGCAGTTTTGGTCTCATTACCTAAGGAAGGATATACTTGCCATAGAGGGAGTGCAGCAAAGGTTCAAGAGGCTGATTCCCGGGATGGCAGAATTGTCGTATGAGAGCGATTGGGTCAACTAGGACTGTATTCATTGAGTTTAGAAGAATGAGAGGGAATCTGATTGAAATGTGTAAAATTCTGACAGGGCTGTACAGACTGGATGTAGGGATGATGTTTCCTCTGGCTGGGAGGGGTCATAGTCTCAGGATACGGGGTAGGCCATTTAGGACTGAGATGAGGAGAAACTTCTTCACTCAGAGGGTGATGAATCTGTGGAATTCTCTACCACAGGAGGCTGTGGAGGCCAAGTCACTGAATATATTTAAGAAGGAAATAGATTTCTAGACTCTAAATGCATCAAGGGGTATGGCGAAAGAGCGGGAGTATGGCGTAGAGATAGAGGATCAGCCATGATCACATTGAATGGCCTATTCCTGCTCCTATTTTCTATGTTTCTATGTCATCAACATCACCATTCCCTCCAACAAACTGAATGACATCACCCCCTCCAATAAACTGAATGACATCATCCCCTCCAACAAACTGAATGACATCACCCCCCCCCTCCAACAAACTGAATGACATCATTCCCTCCAACCAACCGAATGACATCATCCCCTATAACAAACTCAATTACAGCTTCGGCAGGAATATCAATGACATAATCACCTCCAAGAAACTTAATAACATCATCAGGTCCCCCAACCTCAAATACATCATCACCTCCAACAAAATCAATTACATCACCATCTCAACACAGAACAATGAAATCATCACCTCCAACAAAATGGTACTATCAACAGCAAACTTAACTACATCATTCATTCCAACAAAATCAATGACATTGTCACCTCTGACAAACCTGACAATATCATCAGTTCCAGCAAGTTCAATGACAACATCATGTCCAACAGCCTCAATTACAGTGTCATCAACAAAACCAATGAATCACCAACTCCAACAAAATCAATAACATCATGATCTCCAAGAATCACAATTACATCACGACTTCCAACAAGCACCATAGCATCATCAGCAACAAACTTGTTGACATGAACTCCAACAAACCATTTGATGTAATATCTGCCAAACTCAATTACACCATAATGCCCGACCAACACAGTGACATCATCAGCAAAAAATCAATGAGATCTTCAACTCCAACCAACTCTATAGTATCATCACCACCAACAAACACTATGACAACATCAGCAACAAATTCATTGACACAACATCAATGATATCATCACCTTCAAGAAACACAATAGAATCGTCAGGAACAAACTCAGTGACATCAAGGGAGTCAAACATTACTGGGGGGCCAGATGGGGAAGTGGAGTTGAGAACACAACCAGATCAGCCATGATCTTATTGAATGGTGGAGCAGGCGCGAAGGGCTGAATGGCCTATTCCTGCTCCTAAGTCCTACGTTTCTATCTCTAACAAACTCAATGACATCATCACCTCCAATAAACCTGATAGCATCATGAAAAACAAACCCTATGACATCATCAACTCAAGCAAACTCAAAGACATTAACACCTCAACAATCATAATGACATCAACCCCAACAAACTCAATTACATTGTCAGAAATAAACTCAATGGCACTATCGCCAACAAACCTAATGACACTATCAGCAATAAGCTCAATGAGATTATTAGCTCCAACAAATTCAATTACATCATCTCAAACAAACTCAATTACATTATCACATCCAACAAACCCAACAATATAATCTCTAACAAACTCAATGACATGATCACCTCCAACAAACACAATGGCCTCATCAGCAACAAACTCAATGGCATCATCTCTAACAAGCTCAATGACATCACAATCTCCAACAAAATTAATTACATCATTAGCAACAAACTCAATGAAATCATCAACACAAGCAAACTCAATAACATTAACACCTCCAAGAAACACAATGACACATCAACAGCAAACTCAATAACATATTCTCCAACAACCTCAATGGCATCATCATGTCCAACAACTCAATGACATCAGCAGCAACAAATTCAATGACCTCATCTCTATCAAGCTAAATGAAATCACCACCTCCAACAAGTTCAATGGCACAACAGCAACAAACTCAATGACATCATGTCCAACAAGCTCAAATACATCATAATCTCTAATAAATACAATGACATCATCAGCAACAAATTCAATGGCATCATCACCCCAACAAAGCCAATGAGAGCAGCAGCCCCAACTCAATGACATCATCAGCAGGAAATCCAAAGACATTATCACCCCAACTATCTTAGTAAGGTTATCAATCCCGACAAACTCAATGACATTATAAAATCCAAATAACTCTATGACATCGCCTCAAACAAACTCAATAAATCATCGCCTTCAACGAACTCAATGACATCATCAGCAATAAACTCACAGATCATCAACCTGAACAAATTCAATTACGTCATTAAATCCAACAAACACAATGACATCATAACCACAAATAAGCCCGATAACATCATCACTCCAACAATAACAATGACATTATCAGAAAAAACTCAATGGCATCATCAACCCCAGCAAACCCAATGACATCACAACCTTCAACAAACCCAACGACATCACATCCAACAAACCCAATGACATCGCAACCTTCAATAAACCCAATTTCATCATCAACAATAAACTCAGAGATCATCAACCCAAACAAACTCAATGACATTATAAATCCAACAAACACAATGACATCATCGCCACAAATAAGCCTGATAACATCATCACCTTCAACAAACCTAATGACATCATCACCTTGAACAAATCCAATAAATCGTTGCCTTCAACAAATTCAATCACATCATCAACAATAAGCTCACTGAGATCATCAACCTGAACAAACTCGTTGACATCACCTTCAACGAACACAATGATATCATTAGCCACAAACCCAATGGTATCATCAAGTTTAACAAATTCAATGACATTTTAATCTCCAACACACAAAATCATATCATCAGCAACAAAGTCAATGAGGTCATCAATACCAACAAACTCCATGACATCATCAAATCCAACCAACACAATGACATCACCACCTCCAACAAACCCAGTGATATCATGACCCTGAACAAACCCAATCATTTCATCACCTTCAACAAACCCAATGACATCAGCAACTCAAACAAATGCAATGATATCTTCACCTCCAACAAACACAATGACATCATCACCACCTCCAATAAACTCAATGGCATCATCATCTCAAACAAACTCTATGACATCACAATCTCCACAACTCTCAGTAAACATCATCATCTCCAACAAACTCAATGGCAGCATCCCCACCAACACTAATGACAACATCGGCAACACACTTAATGACATCACCACCTCAAACAAACTTAATTATATCATCACCTCTAACAAACACAATGACATAATCAGCAACAAACTCAATGACATTATCACCTCCAACAAAATCAACTCCAACAAACTCCAAACACAAAATTTACACAAAATTAGATTTACAACCAATTTGATTTACCCCAAATTTGTTATGCACCAAGCTGATTTACCCAAAATTCCATTTGCCCGAAATTCCATTTATACCAAATTCCATTTATACCTTATTTGATATACACCCTGCCCGCTTTAACCCTTATTCAATTTACACCAAAAATCAATTTACACCAAATTCCATTTACCCCAAATTCCATTTACACCAAAATCCATTTATACCAAATCCTATTTATACCTTTTCTGATATACACCCTGTTCGCTTTAACCCACATTCAATTTACACCAAATCCCATTGACACCAAATTCTGTTTATACCAAATTCCATTTACACCAAATTCCATTTATACAAAATTTCATTTATACTTTATTTAATATACACCCAGTTCACATTAACACGTATTTAATTTACACCAAATTCCATTTATACCAAGTTCCTTTTATACCTTATTTGATATACACCTTGTTTGCATTAACACATATTCAATCTACACCAAATTCCATTTACACCAAATTGCATTTATACTTTGATAAAAGTAAAATACTGCAGATGCTGGAAATCTGAAACAAAAACAAAAATTGCTGGAAAAGCTCAGCAGATCTGACAGCATCTATGGAGAGAAAGAGTTAACGTTTCGAGTCCTGACTCTTCTTCAGAACCATTTGTACCTTATTTGATATACAGCCTGTTCAATTTACACCAAATTCAACTTACACCATATTTGATTTACACCAAATTTGCCTTTCACCATATTCGATTTAAATACTGCTCGATTTACACCAAGTTTGATTTACACCATATTTGATTTACACAATATTCTATTTACACAAAATTCAATTTACCAGGTATGTAATGTACACCAAATGCAATTTACACCACATTCGATTTACACCCTCTCGATTTATACCAAATTCAAAAACACCAAATTTGATTCATAGCCTGCTGGGTTTACACTAATTTCAATTTACACCATGTTGGATTTACATCAAAATCGATTTACAGCTAATTTGTTTTACACCAAATCAATTTACAAATAAATTCAATTTGCACTCTCCTCCTTTTATATCAAATTTGATTTTGAATCTGATCGGTTTCTACTGTATTCGATTTACGCCAAATGCGACTTACGCCAAATTCAATTTACACCAAATTTAACTTACACCACAATATAAAAGCAAAATATTACTGATGCTGGAAATCTGAAACAAAACAGTAAATGCTGGAAAAGTTCAGCAAGTATGGCAGCATCTGTGGAGAGAGAAACAGAGGTAACATTTCAAGTCCAATCTGACTCTTCTTCAGAGCTCTGAAGAAGAGTCATACGGACTCAAAACGTTGACTCTGTTTCTCTGCACAGATACTGCCATACCTGCTAAGCTTTTTCAGCATTTACTGTTTTTGTTTCAATTTACACCACATTCAATTTACACTCAATTAGATTTACGCCAAATTAAACATAGAACAAATTCACTTTACACCATATTCGATTCACACTCAATTAGATTTACACCAAATTCAAAGTATAACAAATCCAGCTTACACTGAATTTGATTTGCACCATATTTAATTTACATCTTATTCAATTTACATCAGACTCGATTTACATCCTCTTCCGTTAACCCGATACTCGATATACACCATGCTCTACACCATGCTATATTTATGCTGCACAACATTTACTCCCTACCTAATTGGTGTCAATCACAATATTCACCGGTATGTATAACACTATGTGAAATTTACCTCGCACTTTACACACTTCCCAATTTATTCCACTTATTGTTTATATCCTAATTTACCCATGACTGATTTATACCCCACCCGATATATAGCCTTCGAAAACATCATGCTCAATTGTGAAATTGCTTGATTTATACCATACACAAGTTATACTGTACATAATTTATACCTCACCTGATTTACCCCATGCACAATTTACACCAAGCATGATTTACAAACTTTCCAAGTTCTAACTGTACTCTGCAGTAAATTTCTATCCAGAAATTTCTCTGCCTACCTTACCTGTCAGATTGACTCTAACTTGCATTGCAGCTCAGTAACTCTGAACCGCAGTAACTTAAGGCAGCGTAATTTCCTGCAGATGTGATGATCTGGGTCAGTTTTACTCTACATAAATTCCTACACACTGCAATCCTGACATACTGCCTGTTATCATCTTCATTTTTTTATCAGCTAATTACTTGGTGGCAATAAAACAACAACTCGCATTTATTTTACTTATTGATGTTTCTATCAGTCTCACAATACCATACATCCTCAAGACCACACTTAAAAACTATGAAGTTGTTGGGTTCTATAATTTTCTCCAAAATCTGTCATAAAACAAACCTCCCTAAAGGCACTGTGGGTGTCCCTACACCACACTGCAGTGATTCAAGGCAGCAGCTCACCACCACCTTCTCAAGGGCAATTAGGGATGGGTAATAAATGCTGGGCCAACATCCCATGAATGAATAAAAAAAAGTGGGATCTATTGCATTTCAGCCTGGTCTAAATCTAACTAGTTCTTCAAGCAGTACCACTGCTATTCTCCTCTGCAGTACCTTAGTAGGTACTTTTGTGATGTACTCAATAAAATGATAGCTCTGTAATTGTTGCATTTGCCTTTGACCCCTTAAGTGAAAATTGGCATTATTATCATCTTTCCCCAGCCTTCAGCCACTTGTTCATCTTCACAGATCTTGTTAAATAACATGTACACTATTGTCACAGGATGTTCCTCATCTGTCTGCTACAACTCCACAGTTACATTATCCAAACTCAGGGCCATGCTCTAATGAAAATTATCAGTAAAAATCTCTTCATCTTCCAAAAACGGGTCTGCATACTGTACAGATCTTCAAAATATTCTGTCCAAGCTTGTTCCTCTCCTTTTCATCAATTATCTAATCATTTTGGAATTCCACTGCAGCTATTTTAAGTTTGTAAGATTCGCTTAGTTATCTTATTTTCCCCTGTGTTTCGCTGGTTTTGGCATAATCTTCTGTATCTTTGGGGGAAAATGTGATAAAATGATTATTTCTCCATGTATCTCTCTTGGCTTTTAACATCATTTTTCTAGTAAACCTGTTACTTTCTGTCCTGATAAATTGGGATCTGCCTCTTTGCTTGTTGTTTGGTTTCTTTGTTTTCTGCTCAGCATCCAGAGTTCTTCTATTATCCACTTCTGTTCCTTTACTGTTATCTTTGAGACCTAAAACATGTCCTGCTGTTCCTGATATTCCATTTTTGATGGTGTTCCCCGTTTCTTCTATCTCCATTTCTTTGGTTACCGCAGGTATAATGTTTTCTTGACCTTTTTGTATTTGTTTCTGATATTGAGTTCTTACAATTTGTCTATATCCTAGAGTTTTGTTTAAAGTATTTTTCCAGCAGTTCCATCTTATAACCAGTTTTTCTACTGGGCCATTAATATTATATCAAAGTATGAGATGCAGATGAGGACAGAATACCCAACTTTAAAACAGGGACTCTGAATTCACTGTTTCAATTATCCCTTGTTCTTATCCTGTAGCATGCGAAGATTGCATTGAGTTTTGTCTCCCTAAGTTGACGTTATAGAAATTTGCCTCGAGTGCTCTTGCATTGGAGCCTGTTTTACTCTTTCCAATATTCAGAGGCATTGGTTTAACAGGCGGTGAGCATTAAGCAGGATACAACTTGTGCCTGAAGTGATAGACGCAAGACAAATTTCTACCCTCGACAATGCCACAGGTGATGACCGAATTTTGCACTGGATACCCTAAATAGTTGATCAAGTCACACCTAGAATTCTTAATTTGCACCTTTACCTAACCCACAGTAACAAATTAAGCTCAAGCTTGTTAATATTTATCATGGAATACCCCATGGAATACTCCTGCAGACACTTCTCAGGCCTGAGGATTGGGCTGTCAATGAAATTGTGTCTTCTGCCCTCACTGTTCCTCACTGGTGAGGAGCAGAGCTAGATCAAGAGTTGGGCCTTACTGAAAACTTATCTGGGACTTACCGCCAAGTGTAGCAAAGAAGCCTTCGAAGTTACAACCACTTGGTCCGAAGATAAAATAGCCATTCATTGAGGTGATGATGGTGGTAGTAAATCCACCAAAGACCATGAAGAGGTCGGCCACAGCCAGGTTGAGGAGGATGTAGTTGAGGGGCTGCCGAAGTTTCTTATGCTCAATGGTAACATACAGGGTGAGGAAATTGACGGGGAAACCTGTTATGATGAGGAAGAACATGTAAGCTGCCAGCACTGAAAATTTCCAGGGTTCAGCCAGGTAGTACTGGGGGTAGTCGAACGGACTCCTCACCAGTCCCGTCTTGTTGGACATGGGCACATAGAAGTTTTCTCCTTCTGTACCATTCATGGTTGCAGGTTGTTGTGGAGTTTGGTAGAAGCAAAACTTTCCCTTTCTTTCTTTCTAAGATGATCCTCTCTGAACCTGACGCTGCCCAGCGGAGACAAATGACTACCCTGAGCAATGACAGGGCCACAATCTCCTCTCCCAGGGGTCCATGGACCTTATAAAGCAGCCTTGGATTAACCTGGCCCTGCTTGTCAGCAGAAAGCAATTTAGGCCACTGCAAAGCATAATAATCCAGGCAGGATCTCAAACAATAATGTAAACTCATCAAGTTATTAACACTACAGCTGCTGCACTGGAAAGTGAGGCCTTTGCTGAAAGATTCCTCTCAGCTATTGTCAAATATAGAAAAATTAAAAGCAGGAAGTAGGTACATATCTGTTTGTATATACACATGTATCTATCTATGTGGCCAGAATTTTATGTTGGGCGTGTGGGCACGTGCCCAAGACGCCCGAGCGTAAAATGATGCGCGATGACGTTGGGCGTGAGTCCTAACGTCACCGCACACCGTCACAATATTTCGCTAGGCGGGCACGCTATGAGGACTCAATCACTCTGCCATTAATTAACGAGCCAGTTAAGGCCTTTGAGGCACCAACTGTCTTTGATTTTAAGCAGGCCGTGCGATTTTCAGGGCATCACACGGGCACAACGGTAGGTGGGTAGGCCACATTTTCAAAAACATTATCCACAGGCAGGATAAGAGGGGTGAGTGGGCTTGCTAATGCGAGTTGTTAGTACTTTAGCTTATAACTTACTGCTGCTTGCTTGTGTGAACAGGACAACTTCATTTCGCTTCAGAGCTGCTTTGACAGAAAAACAGGCTTCAATTCAGGACTCCTTCCCTTACCCTGGGAATGGGGATTGTGGTCTCCGCTGGAGGCACCTCCTCTGAGGCGGAAGAGAGGGCCAGAAGGGGGAGGAGGCCAGGTGTCCCTATTCAGCCTCCAAGGGAGCGACCTGTGGGAGAACAGGCACAGGCACAAGGGGCGCGGGGCCAGCAGGAAGTCCAAGGTGGAAGGGGCCGCAGAAGATGCCACTATCCTGCTGCCAGGGTTTACAGGTGGCGATGCAGCTACCTCAATATGTCCAAGGTGCAATGCCAAAGGAGGCTCCTCCTCTCAAGGGAGACCGTGACCTCCATCTGTCAGATGGTCGGCCCTGAGATCAGCTCCGACTGTATGGGTGGACACCCCATGCCTGTGGCGTGGAAGGTCACAGTGATCCTCAACTTCTATGTCTCCAGCTCTTCCAGGGGTCAGTGGGTGATCTTTGTGGAGTCCCCCAATCAGTTGCCCACAGTTGTGTCAAGCTGGTGACAGACGCTCTATTCAGGCATGCTTTGACTTTCATTCACTACCGCACAGACAAGGCCAGCCAGACACAGCGAGCCAGAGGCTTCGCGGCCATTGCTGGCTTCCCCGATGTCCAGGGTGCTATAGACTGTACACATGTGGCCATCAAGGCGCCAGCAGGTGAGCCTGGTGCCTTCATCAACAGGAAGGGTTTCCACTCCATGAACATGCAGATAGTGTGTGATCACAGGATGCAGATTCTACAAGTCTGTGCAAGGTACCCAGGCATCTCCCACAACACCTACATCCTCAGACACTCCCAGGTGCCGAGGCTCTTCAGTGCTCCAGCCCGGCTGGATGGATGGCTGCTGGGTGACAAGAGTTATACCCTCAAAAGGTGGCTCATGGCGCCTCTCCGCCATACAAGAACAGAAGCTGAGCAGCAGTGTAATAGGAGCCACACCTCCACAAGGGCTGTGGTGGAGAGAATCATTGGTCTTCTCAAGATGCGCTTCTGATGCCTGGACCGCTCAGGGGGCACACTCCAGTACCCCCCAGATCGTGTGTCGCTGATAGTGGTTGCATGCTACACTCTCCACAATCTGGCGCTGGAAAAGGGGGACACTGTGGAGGAAGAAGATGTTGACACAGCTGCTCTGGCAGCAGACAATGAGTCCAGTAGTGAGTCCGAGGATGAGCACGCTCAGGAAAACGCTGAGGGGATAGACGCTGACCTGGGCAACCTCCAGGGAGGCAGGGGCACCCAGGATGCTTTGATCCAATGCTCCTTCAGCTAGCCTACCAAAGATGAACAAGCACCACATGCCAGGGCTGCAGGCTCCATACTCGATACATGACAGGAACATTTGCTTGGTGACCAACATGCACTATGTGCCATTTCAATAAAGTTCAATGACAAACAAGCCATTCATAACATCATGGGTTACCCTGCACCTGCAGAACTGATGAAGCACCCAGAGGCTTGTTGAACAGAAACACACTTAATGCTTGGTGCCTGGCATACATAATACAAATTAATCTGATAGGTGTTATCCATCACACCAAATAATATTTAACATAAAAGTGGGGGAAAAAATATCACCAGTGATAAGCCCATCTTATGCTTAAGGTGCTTTAATTTTCCGCTTGCGGGTGCAATGGCACCGGCATTGGACACGGCCGGCTCACTCTGCTGTCCTGTTGGCCTTGATGACCTTGGTGGGCATCCTCTGGCCCATGGAGCCTGTGCTAGCCCTGCCTGGGAGGGAGTGGCCAGTGCCATGGCTGGTATCTCCCCAGTCTCCGCAGCCTCATCAGATGGCAGGGTCACTGGCAGAGGGACGGAGGAGCTGCTGTCATCATCCAGAGAGCCCTGAGAGGAGCCCGCAGAGACGACAGGCAGCTCGGGTGCCAACGTGACATCGCTCTGGATCTCCCTGCTCACCATTGATGGATGGGCACCTAGCTGGGATACTGGGTGCCCAATCCACCTTCCACACTGACACTGACCACCTGAGGTCATTGCCAGTGTGAGAGCTGTAGCTCCGAGCGCAACCCCAGGAACCCCTGATTCTGTCCCTGGATCTGCCTCTCCATGAGAGTCACTACTCTCTCAATGAAGGAGGCAGTGTGCTCGGCCATGAGGGTCATTGCATTGCTCATGCTCCACATGGACTCCTCCACAATGAAGACCATGGCACGCATTCCCTCATGTATCACCACCAGATCCTCCCGCACACCCTGCTGGACTTCCAGCAGCTGCTGCCTCAGGGGCGACTCCAGAGGCTCATCATCAGCCACCGACTGAGCATGTTCCTGGTCTCCAGCAGTCCTCCGACTGCCGGCGACCCGGGCACTCTCTGCCTCCGCCTGCACCTCAAACGAGTGTGAAGTGGCCTCACTGCTGCGCACCAAGATACTATCCGATGATCCAATGCCCACCGGGGTGCTGGTATCTGCACTGGTGCCTGCCTGGCTGATGCATTTCTATCGTGTGTCCTCTGGGGTGAGCAGTCCTTTCAGGCTCCTGACCCCAATGGGCTGCTGGTGAGCCTGAAAGGAAGAACAAGGATATGTCATTAGTTGAAGTCATTACACAGTTACTGTGCATGCCTGGCACCAGGATCAGGGTGCCCTCGTCTTTCCATTATCAATGGGGATTCCATGTTCGAGACTCACATCAATATACAGACAACAGCGGAATGGCTGCTATTACAGACATTCTGACCTCAGTGAACTGCACTTTTATCTCCCTGTGGTGCCCCAACCTCACTGCAGCCGGTTGACCTAGGCACATGGTGCCTCTCCAGCTCCAGGGCCTCCTGCTCATATCAAGTTAGGATGAATAGGTGGGGCAGTCCTCCGCCAGACGCTACCTCTCAGCATTGTTATGGGATGTCTTCTCCTGAAAGGACAGAGGAGCATTGAGTAATCCACCCTGTACCTGCATTGCCATCGCAGCCTGGCCAACCCCACCTGAGGAATACCTCGCAGGGCTCAGCCGATTCGTGACCCTGGAGCCGCAAGACACTCATTCCAAGCAGCCAAGGCTCATTCCCTTGCCCAGATGCTGCCTCATTGGCATTTGCCACTCACACTCTAAGGCCTCTGAGGTCCAAGGTGGGGCGGGTGGGCAGCTCCTAATTGCTGTGCTAAGTGACCCATGCCAACACGGTACTCATCCTTCCCAATCGCAGGAGATCATTGAGCCGCTTAGAGCACTGCACCCATGTGCACCTCACCACATCCTGGGAGCTCACCCTGGATGCCACCCCCTCCCAGGCATTTTTTGTGAGGTGAGGGGCCTCCTCCACCTGTCCCTGGGGACAAGGATCTCTCACTGTGCTGCCACCTCCTCCAGGAGGGCAGCGAGACACTCATCAGAAAAACGCGGGGCTAACTATCCTGCCGACCTGCCCTCCCGCCTGCCGTGTTCACTAGTAACAAGCTCCATCACGAGGTGCATTTGCATCACTGGCAGTCTTAGCATGGCTGCTGCGGCTGCTTTTGAATCGGCCGCCAGGTCACCATTGGACACGGCGGACACTGAGCTCCCGCCCCCACCCGTCCCTTCTCGCTGTTGCCGCTGTTGTGTCTTACACTGGGCTGGCCTGAATTGGCCTGCCCGCGTAAAATCGTGGTGCGGAGCTGATCACAGGCGATGGGCGGCTTCCCAGCCACACCCGCCCGCTCCCTCTGAGCCCGCACACTGACCATAAAACTCTGGCCTATAGGCAGGGTTTTGCTGTCGAGAAGCGGGGGGGGCGGGGCCCGGGGGGGGGGGGGGGCGGGGCCCGCTCGCCGACGCGTAAAATGACACGGGATGATATTGGGCGGAACTTCCGACGTCACCGCGCCTCATTTAAATTTTCCGCTAGGCGGAGGCACAGCAAAATCAGCTGTGCGCCCGCCGACCTGTCAATGGCCAATTGAGGCCATTGACAGAGTCATTTAGCTAATTAATGGACCTGCCCGTCCAACCTTAAGCTTGGCCGGTAGGCCAGGAGCCCCGGCGGAAATTAGAAAAAGCATGAAACTTCATCTACTGGTGGGATGAGGTTTCATGTCGGTTTTAAAACATTTTATTAAAGTTTTTGTAAAAATTATGGACAGTGTCACATGAGCGGACATGTAAGGGAAATTTTATTTTTCTATTTTGAGCTTTTTTACATTTACAGCCCATCTCCCCGAGGCAGCACTAAGCCTCAGGGACACGAGTGCGCTCTTTCGTGCGCATGCGTGAAAGAGCGCACTCTCGCGTTTAGGGATTGCCCCCCACCCGCACAGGGAGCACATAGCCCTTCTGCGCAGACGTCACGCTGGGCGGGCCTTAATTGGCCTGCCCACGTAAAATGGCACCACGCTCCCAGTCAGGGGCGCCAATGGGAAGAATGCCCACCCTTCAACTTCCCCCCCAATGGGGGGAGAATTCACCCCAATGTGTACATGTGCCTCTGTTTGTGTGAATGTGTGGGCATATGTGTGCATGTTCTGTTAGA
Organism: Cetorhinus maximus; assembly: GCF_964194155.1. NCBI lineage: Eukaryota > Metazoa > Chordata > Chondrichthyes > Lamniformes > Cetorhinidae > Cetorhinus > Cetorhinus maximus. The sequence goes on from NW_027596470.1 coordinate 21,536, forward strand.
ATATCAGAAAATGTAGTCATAAAAAATAAATTAGATTTAGAATGAAGTGTGATCAAAAGGTAGACTTGCTTTATTTTATATACGTGAGTGTTTACTGTAGGGATTAGTAGATCCTGAATGAATGCAGCACATCCAGTAATTCTTGAATTGTAGCTGAGCTCATGGCACTAGCAGTGTCATTATCCCTTTGATATAACCAAATCCTGCAGCTAGTATAACGAGTCTTTGGGAATTTTCAGGGCCTGAGTGTTTGTTTGAGTTAGTGCATCATTTCACATAGGCTTTTCACCTTTCAGCTTCACAGGGAAGGACCTGAATTGTTACATCTCTCTAATGCTCAGTGTCATCCCAAGCCAAACTAACAGGCAAGGGGTGTATTGGTGAGATGTAGTGGGGCTAATTTTGTGGTCACAAGTTCAGCATTTGGGGTGATCCAGCAACTTCCAGTGTGCACTGTAACATTAAATCTGGAAGTTGTGGTGTGGGTCAATCAGCACCACTCCCGAGGCCTCGCAACATCTATTACCTAGCTGCGGACTTAAACAACAGGTTAGGAACAAACATGAACTTGATTTAATTGTTCCCCATAACTAAGGGTCCACACCAAAACATTTTAGAACTGAGATTTCCAAGCATGAAGGAGCCTCCTCTGACTTCACAGACATGTTGGAAGAAGACATGTTGAAATGGATTCAAGTAAATGATTTTTTAAGGACATTAATCCAATTTTTTATATGTTTTAAGAAAGTGTAGCATACATTTTCATTGTTTAGATGTTAATACTTTTGAAACAAGATTTATCAAATGTTTCATTGTTTTAATGCAAATGCATTTTTAAACAAAAGAAATAAATTTTGTCAAAAGGTCATTTGCGCTATAGTCTAATAAACCTTAAGATCTATCACCTTACAACATGATCTTTCAGACTTTTAAAATGTTTCAGTATACATTATTTCACTTCTTAAAATGATTTATCTGACTTCCTCAAAATATGTGTAAAAATAGTTCTAATCAAAATGATCCCAATTTTTAATAATATGTTTAAATTGTTAATTTTGTAAAATTATCCTTTTAAAATAAAGTTGATTTAATCTCCTGTTGCAATGCCTTTTCACTGGTTTTCTGGTGCACTGACTGGAAGTCATGTCCACAACTACCTGCCATTTCCGCCTACACTACACAATGTTGCTTGGCCTCACTGGGGCTAATGTGGAATAATTTAAAAGGGTGCAAAAACAGAGAGACCTCAGGATGTATGTACACAAACATTTGAGAGTGGCAGGACAAGTTAAGCAGGCTCGAAAACAAAAAATGCTTGAAAAACTCAGCAGGTCTGACAGCATCTGTGGAGAGAGAGAGACTGAGATAACGTTTCGAGTCCGTATGACTCTTCTTCAAATCTTCTTCTAGATCTGAAGAAGAGTCACATGGACTCGAGACGTTGTCTCAGTCTCTCTCTCTCTCCACAGATGCTGTCAGACCTGCTGAGTTTTTCAAGCATTTCCAGCGTCCGCAGTATTTTGCCTTTAAGTTAAGCAGGCCGTTCTTTCTGTAAAATTCATTCACAGGATGTGGGTGTCACTGGCAAGGCCAGCATTTATTGCCCATTCCAAATTGCTCTGGAGAAGGTGCTGGTGAGCACAAGGACAGTGGCCACATGGTAAGGCATTGATCTTGTAAACTGAAGAGCATGTGTTTGATCTTTGTCAATGCCTATGTTTTACTTTGAAGAGCAGGCCCATTCCTGCTCCTATTTCTTATGTTCTCAAACTACTGATTAGCAGTTTGATGCAACTCGGTGTCTTGCTCAGTCATTTTTCAGAGGGCAGTTAAGAGTCAACCACATTGCTGTGGATCTGAATCACACTCCATCCCTAAAGGGCATTAGTGAACCAGACGGTTGTTTACAATGATCCAGTATAATTAATGATACTAATTTTTACTTCAGATTCATTTAATTAACCAAATTTAAATTCTCCAACTGCCATAGCAGGATTTGAATTCTTGACCAGTAATCATTAGTCCAGGCTTCTGGATTTCTAGTCCAGTAACATAATCACTATGCTACCATGGCTCTGTTACAAAGACACACAGGATCCTTGGCTTTATAAATAGAGGCATGGGGCCAGAATTATGTCAAGGAGATGGGAAGCAGGAGTCAGGGAATTGCCAAACTCCTTGATCCCATCTCCATCCTGGAAGAGCCCAGCTGCATATTTTTGTATCAGGAAGATGGGCATGGGCTGGAGATGGGCCTGCTACCTCTGGAGGCAGGCCAGAGAGTGGCAATGGAGGCAGGCAGATGGCGAGCTCAGCAGGTTAGAAGGCCCACCTCCGTTTACTGGGACACTGGCCCAGTTGCATTCGTGGTTGTTAGACGCACTTACCCTCACCATTCAACTCTCACCCACCCCCATGCCCCCTCCGTGCCCACTCATCCAGTATGTACCAGGCACATAACTAATGAGCCATGTAATAACACTGGAAAATCTTTGAAATGCTCATTAAATAAAAAAGTCATTCAACATTCCCTTTGAAAAATATTACCCCCTCATCTTCTCATAAAGCTGTCAATCAAACACAGGCTGTGAAAGTCCCATTGATCCCTTTAATCCACTTCACACCTCTTAATGTTGTCCAAATAAATTCCCTTTTGAAAGTTATTATTGAATTTGCTTCCACTGTCCTTTTACATAACATATTCCAGATCACAACAACTGGCAGTATTAAAAAAATGCTTCCTCATCGCCCCTCTGGATTTTATACCAATTATCTAAATCTGCATCCTCTTCTGATCAATGACCTTTCTGCCATTGGAAATAGTTTCTTCCTGTCTCCTCTATCAAAGCCCTTCATAATTTTAGACAACTTTATTTAATCTCCTCTTAAGATTCCCTGCTCTGAGGAGGACAATTCTAGTCTCTGGCCTCTCCATATAACTGAAGTCCCTTATTCCTTGGTACCATTCTTGTAAATCTCCTTTGCACCCTCTCCAAAGCCTCAGCATCTTTATTCAAGCACGTTGCCCAGGAATGTATACAATACTACAGCTGTGGTCAAACCAGTGTTTTATGACGGTTTAACAAAGCTTCCTTGCTTTCGCACTCCATGGGCCGGATTTTCATTGCTCCATCCATCTGGCAACTGTATCAATGGAAACAAGCTGAGCAGCTCCCCAGACATCTTTTTTTGCCAGCTGGCCTCATTGTGAATGCTTGGCTGAGCTCCAAGACTGATTAATGGACTCATTATTATCATCTTGTATTAACTTGATCTTGCTTTGAAGGTAAAGAGGAAATATTTAAAAGGTTGGCAGTCCATGAATCTGTTTTGGATGCACCCTAAGTTACTTATGGAAATAAATGTAGAAACTGTGTAGGCTCTGGCTGCCGTCTATTAATCCTCACTTGATATGGGCATAGTTCCGGTACTGAGGATTGTAAATCCTTCCAGTCCTGTTCTAAAAATGGAAGGCAGATAAACAAGGTTCAGGTCAATCAGTCTAACACCAGTGATGGGGAAACTTCCAGAGGCATAATAACTTGAGGCAAAACCAATTGTCACTTGGAAGAATATAACTTAATAAATGAGAGCTAGCACATATTTCTTAAAAGCAAATCCTGCCTGACAAACTCGATTGAGTTCTTCAATGAAATAATGAAGAGGAATGCTAAGGGTAGAGGGATGCTAAGGGTAGAGGGATGCTAAGGGTAGTGCAGGTGATGATGTGTACAAGGACTTTCAGAGTGGTTTTGATAAAGGATTTTTTTATTCATTCATGAAATGTGGACATCACTGACAAAGGCAGCATTTATTGCTCATCACTAATTGACCTTCAGGAGGAGAGAGTCAGAATTTGAGCCACTCAACCTGCCCTCTAGCCACAGTATTTATATGGCTAGTCCAGTTCAGTTTCTGATCAATGGTAACCCCTAGGATGTTAAATGTTGGCAGATTCAGCGATGGTAATGCCTTTGAATATCAAGGGGGGATGGATAGATTCTCTCTTATTGGAGATGCTCATTATCTGGCGCTTAAATGGTAAGTAACATTCACACCACACATCAGTCCAAGCCTGAATGTTGTCCAGATCTTGCTGCTTCAGTATCTGAGAAGTTGCGAATGGTGCTGAACATTGTGCAATCATCAGCGAACATCCCCACTTCTGATCTTATGATGGAAAGAAGGTCATTGATAAAGCAGCTGAAGATGGTTGGGCCGAGGACTGTACCCTGAGGAACTCCTACAATGATGACCTGGAGCTGAGATGATTAACCTCCAACAGCCACAACTATCTTCCTTTGTGCTAGGTATGACTCCAACCAGCAGAAATTATTCCCCGTGATTCCTATTGACTCCAGTTTTGCTAGGATTCCTTGATGTCACACTCGGTCAAATGCAGCCTTGATGTGAAGTGCAGTCACTCTCACTTCATCTCCGAAATTCAGTTCGTTTGTCTGTAATGAAGAGTGACCATCAACGAACAAGTCATTGCTGTGTAAGCGCTGCTTGATAACACTGACCATGGCACCTTCCATCACGTTACTGATGATTGAGAATAGATTTATGGTGTGCTATTTGACAGAGTTGGATTTCTCCTGCTTTTTATGTACAGGACAAACCTGGACAATTTTCCATTTGTCAGGTAGATGCCAGTGTTGTAGCTGTACTGGAACAGTTTGGCTAGAGGCGCGGCAAGTTCTGGAGCACAAGTCTTCAGTACTATTGCTGGAATATTGTCAGGGCCCATAGCCTTTGCAGTATCCAGTGCCTTCAGCCGTTTCCTGATGTCATGTGAGGTGACTGGAATTGTCTGTAGACTGGCATCTATGATGCTGGGGACCTCAGGAGAGGCTGAGGTGCATTGCTCACTCAGTGTTTCTTACTGAAGATGATAACAAAGAATTGTCCCAGATTTGCACTAAGTGCTGGAATAGGCAGGAGAAAGGATATTTTTCCTGCCAGCCGCAGTGTTGGATTTTTGTACCGCATTGTTCCAATCCTGCCTCATTAATCATGCGTTTCCAGGAAACACGCCATTTTTCTGGTGGGCGGGCTCCAATTCGCCCGCCATGCCGTCACCTCGCTGTTTCCTCATGCCAGGCAACATATTTAAACTGCAGCCACACACACACACCTCTCAATGCTTGCAGGCCAGGAGAGCACCAGTGAAGACAAGGCCCCAAAAGCTAAGAAGCCTGCCACAATGTCCTCTAACCCGTTCTGGCCACAGGGAGGTGAAGGCAGTGGTGATCAGTGCCAACACTACAAAGAAGAGGTTGGCCATCCAGTGCAGATACAGGACGAATGATCTCACCTATATAACCAGGGTATGGCAACAATCTCATCACTCTAAACTCTCACACTCAAACCCATCACACATTCACTAGCATCTCACTCAGTGCCAGCTCAAGGGACATCACCACCCATTCTCACACACACCCTCACACCTCCATCTGGCCTCAACTGCTCTGGACCTGCCTCCTCAGCCCTCACCATCCTGAGGCCACTTGCACAGGTCAATTTGTGCCCCCGCACACACCCTGGGATACCCCACTTCCCCAGTATAACCCTCACCCTGCAGCCTCTTCCCTTGCCTGAGGCCACTTCTCCCCCTTCCCCAAGCAAGCCCAAGCCATGCAGCTGTTGAAAAGCCTCCCCTGCTTTATAGTTGGTCTGGTAGGTAGAGACCTGCCAGTGAGCCCCCTCAAAGTGCTGTGGTGCTGCCTGCGAAGCCTGGCACTGATGACTGTGAAAGCTGCCTGAAGCAAGATAGGCAAACAAACCTCGAAGTCCCGAGTGAAGTGCAGTTCGCCAGGTGCATGTCACTTACGTTCAGTTGTGAAACACGTTGGTGTGATGGGCAGATGATCCAATGTGGGGGGGATGATTCCAGTGAGCTGGGCTTATAATAATATGCAGATTTATTACAATGAAGTTCCCAACGTACGGTGGTTGGAAATGTGGCCCACTATTGACGGGCGGAGCGGATAATCGGAAAACTGGTTTCATGATGTCATGAAACCGATTTTTGGGCTTCCCACCATATTGTCCACTCACACCGCCGGGCACGCCCGCCACCAACAGGAGTGGACGATTCCGCCATATTGTCCACTCACACCGCCGGGCACGCCCGCCACCAACAGGAGTGGACGATTCCGCCATATTGTCCACTCACACCGCCGGGCACACCCGCCACCAACGGGAGTGGACGATTCCGCCATATTGTCCACTCACACCGCCGGGCACACCCGCCACCAACGGGAGTGGACGATTCCGCCATATTGTCCACTCACACCGCCGGGCACGCCCGCCACCAACAGGAGTGGACGATTCCGCCATATTGTCCACTCACACCGCCGGGCACACCCGCCGCCAACGGGAGTGGACGATTCCGCCATATTGTCCACTCACACCGCCGGGCACGCCCGCCACCAACAAGAGTGGACGATTCCACCATATTGTCCACTCACACCGCCAGGCACACCCACCGCCAACGGGAGTGGATGATTCCGCCCTGTGTCTTTTGCACTCACATGCTGGGCAGAGACACAGAGGGAGAGATACGGGCCTGGATTTTCCAGCAAGAGTTGGGGTCCAGAAGGGGGCCCTGAGCCCGCCCACATCATCAGTGCACTTAATGGCACAATAGCCAGGGGGCGAGGGCTCCTAGCCGGCTGCCCCAACACTATTAAGGATGGCAGGCAAGCTCCCAAGCATGCAGGCCCAATCAGAGAGCCAGCAGTGAGGCACAGCCAGCTCACCAACTGAGTGAGGTGGGCAATGTTGAGGCAGGTAGGCTAGCGAAGAGGTACCTTAACATAGACATGTCCTTGGTTACCGGGAATGAACTTATAAATTAGAGAGGCCTGAACCTTCTAAATTCCAGGGAGTACAACCCTAGATTGTGTAATCGCCCCTCATTATTTAATCTTTGAAGTTCAGGATTCATTACAGTAAATCTGCACCTCATTCCCTCTAAGGTCAAATTGCAGCTGACAGCTGTACACCAACGTGCACTGGGCTGTTCCGTTTGCCAAACTGCAATTTAAAAATCTACCTGTGGCCCTCTCCGAATCATTAACAAGCTCCTCAAGAGGATTAATGGGCCGTTAATTGGAGGCAAATGAGGTCCTGGATCCCCCATCACCACCCTCACTTTTGAAACAGAAGCGTGTTTGAGGGTGTCAGATTACAGACACGTGACAGCGCGTTTGAGGGTGTCAGATTACTGACATGTGACAGCGCGTTTGAGGGTGTCAGATTACTGACATGTGACAGCGCGTTTGAGGGTGTCAGTTGACTAACACGTGACAACATGTTTGAGGGTGTGACAATACCGACACGTGACAGCGTGTTTGAGGTTGTGAGAATACTGACGTGTGACAACGTGTTTGAGGGTGTGAGAATACTGAAACGTGACAGCATGTTTGATGGTGTGAGAATACTGACACGTGACAGCGTGTTTGAGGGTGTCACATCACTGTCAGCATGACAGCGTGTTTGAGGGTGTCAGATTACTGACGCGTGACAACGTGTTTGAGGGTGTCAGATTACTGACATGACAGAGTGTTTGAGGATGTGAGAATACTGACACATGACAGAGTGTTTGAGGGTGTGAGAATACTGACACGTGACAGCGTGTTTGAGGGTGTCAGTTTACAAACAGGCGACAACATGTTTGAGGGTGTGAGAATACCGACACGTGACAGCATGTTTGAGGGTGTGAGAATACTGACACGTGACAGCGTGTTTGAGGGTGTCACATCACTGTCAGCATGACAGCGTGTTTGAGGGTGTCAGATTACTGACGCGTGACAACGTCTTTGAGGGTGTCAGATTACTGACGCGTGACAATGTGTTTGAGGGTGTGAGAATACTGACACATGACAGAGTGTTTGAGGGTGTGAGAATACTGACACATGACAGAGTGTTTGAGGGTGTGAGAATACTGACACATGACAGAGTGTTTGAGGGTGTGAGAATACTGACACGTGACAGCGTGTTTGAGGGTGTGAGAATACTGACACGTGACAGCGTGTTTGAGGGTGTCAGTTTACAAACAGGTGACAACATGTTTGAGGGTGTGAGAATACCGACACGTGACAGCATGTTTGAGGGTGTGAGAATACTGACACGTGACAGCGTGTTTGAGGGTGTCACATCACTGTCAGCATGACAGCGTGTTTGAGGGTGTCAGATTACTGACATGTGACAATGTGTTTGAGGGTGTGAGAATACTGAAACATGCCAGCATTTTTGAGGGTGTGAGAATACTGGCACATGACAGCGTGTTTGAGGGTGTGAGAATACTGACACGTGGCAGCGTGACTGAGGGTGTCAGGTTACAGACACGTGACAGCGTGTTTGAGGGTGTCAGATTACAGACACGTGACAGCGTGTTTGAGGGTGTCAGATTACAGACACGTGACAGCGTGTTTGAGTGTGTCAGATTACTGACTCGTGACAATGTGTTTGAGGGTGTGAGAATACTGAAACGTGACAGCATGTTTGAGGGTGTGAGAATACTGACATGTGACAGCGTGTTTGAGGGTGTGAGAATAATGAAATGTGACAGCATGTTTGAGGGTGTCAGTTGACTAACACGTGACAACATGTTTGAGGGTGTGACAATACCGACACGTGACAGTGTGTTTGAGGGTGTCAGATTACTGACACGTAACAACGTGTTTGAGGGTGTGAGAATACTGAAACGTGACAGCGTGTTTGAGGGTGTGAAAATACTGAGACATGACAGCGTGTTTGAGGGTGTGAGAATGCCAACATGTGACAGCGTGTTTGAGGGTGTGAGAAAACTGACACGTGACAGCGTGACTGAGGGTGTGAGAATACTGAAACGTGACAGCGTAACGTGTTTGAGGGTGTGAGGATACTGACATGTGACAGCATGACCGCGTGTTTGAGGGTATGAGAATACTGACATGTGACAGCATGACCACGTGTTTGAGGGTGTGAGAATACTGACATGTGACAGCATGACCGCGTGTTTGAGGGTGTGAGAATACTGACATGTGACAGCATGACCGCGTGTTTGAGGGTGTGAGAATACTGACATGTGACAGCATGACCGCGTGTTTGAGGGTGTGAGAATACTGACATGTAACAGCATGACCGCGTGTTTGAGGGTGTGAGAATACTAACACGTGACAGCGTATTTGAGGGTGTGAGAATACTGACACGTGACAGCGTGTTTCAGGGCGTGAGAATACTGACACATGACAGTGTGACAGCACGTCTGAGGGTGTGACACGTGATGGCGTGACAGAATGTCTGAAGTTGTGACAATACTGACATGCGACAGCGTGTTTGAGGGTGTGAGAATGCTGACACGTGACAATGTGTTTGCGGGTGTGAGAATACTGACACGTGACAGCGTGTCTGAGGGTGTGAGAATACTGACACGTGACAGCATGTTTGAGGGTGTGAGAATACTGACACGTGACAGCATGTTTGAGGGTGTGAGAATACTGACACGTGGCAGCGTGTCTGAGGGTGTGAGAATACTGACACGTGACAACGTGTTTGAGGGTGTGAGAATACCGACACGTGACAGCATGTTTGAGGGTGTGAGAATACTGATGCGTGACAGCGTGTCTGAGGGTGTGAGAATACTGATGCATGACAGCATGTTTGAGGGTGTGAGAATACTGATGCGTGACAGCGTGTCTGAGGGTGTGAGAATACTGACATGTGACAGCATGATAGCGTGTGTGAAGGTGTGAGCATACTGTCACGTGACAGCGTGTTTGAGGGTGTGACAATACTGACACATGTAAGCGTGTTTGAGGGTGCAAGAATACTGACACGTGACAGAGTGACAGCGTGTTTGAGGGTGTGAGAATACTGACACGTAATAGCGTGTTTGAGGGTGTGAGAATACTGACACGCGACAGCGTGACAGCATGTTTGAGGGTGTGAGAATATTGACATGTGACAGCGTGACAGCATGTCTGAGGGTGTGAGAATACTGACACGTGACTGTGTGTTTGAGAGTGTGATAATACTGACACGTGTCAGTGTGTCTGAGGGTGTGAGAATACTGACACGTGACAACGTGTTTGAGGGTGTGAGAATACTGACACGTGACAGCGTGTTTGAGGGTGTGAGAATACTGACACGTGACAGCGTGTCTGAGGGTGTGAGAATACTGACACGTGACAGCATGTTTGAGGGTGTGAGAATACTGACACGTGACAGCATGTTTGAGGGTGTGAGAATACTGACACGTGACAATGTGTTTGCGGGTGTGAGAATACTGACACGTGACAATGTGTTTGCGGGTGTGAGAAAACTGACACGTGACAGCGTGTCTGAGGGTGTGAGAATACTGACACGTGACAGCATGTTTGAGGGTGTGAGAATACTGATGCATGACAGCATGTTTGAGAGTGTGAGAATACTGATGCATGACAGCGTGTCTGAGGGTGTGAGAATACTGATGCATGACAGCATGTTTGAGGGTGTGAGAATACTGATGCGTGACAGCCTGTCTGAGGGTGTGAGAATACTGATGCATGACAGCGTGTCTGAGGGTGTGAGAATACTGACATGTGACAGCATGATAGCATGTCTGAAGGTGTGAGCATACTGTCACGTGACAGCGTGTTTGAGGGTGTGAGAATACTGACACATGTAAGCGTGTTTGAGGGTGCAAGAATACTGACACGTGACAGAGTGACAGCGTGTCTGAGGGTGTGAGAATACTGACACGTGACAGCATGTTTGAGGGTGTGAGAATACTGACACGTGACAGCATGTTTGAGGGTGTGAGAATACTGACACGTGACAGCATGTTTGAGGGTGTGAGAATACTGACACGTAATAGCGTGTTTGAGGGTGTGAGAATACTGACACGTGACAGCGTGACAGCGTGTTTGAGGGTGTGAGAATACTGACACGCGACAGCGTGACAGCGTGTTTGAGGGTGTGAGAATATTGACATGTGACAGCGTGACAGCATGTCTGAGGGTGTGAGAATACTGACACGTGACTGTGTGTTTGAGAGTGTGATAATACTGACACGTGTCAGTGTGCCTGAGGGTGTGAGAATACTGACACGTGACAACGTGTTTGAGGGTGTGAGAATACTGACACGTGACAATGTGTTTGCGGGTGTGAGAATACTGACACGTGACGGCGTGTCTGAGGGTGTGAGAATACTGACACGTGACAGCATGTTTGAGGGTGTGAGAATACTGACACGTGACAGCATGTTTGAGGGTGTGAGAATACTGACGCGTGACAGCGTGTCTGAGGGTGTGAGAATACTGATGCATGACAGCATGTTTGAGGGTGTGAGAATACTGATGCGTGACAGCGTGTCTGAGGGTGTGAGAATACTGATGCATGACAGCATGTTTGAGGGTGTGAGAATACTGATGCGTGACAGCGTGTCTGAGGGTGTGAGAATACTGACATGTGACAGCATGATAGCGTGTGTGAAGGTGTGAGCATACTGTCAAGTGACAGCGTGTTTGAGGGTGTGAGAATACTGACACATGTAAGCGTGTTTGAGGGTGCAAGAATACTGACACGTGACAGAGTGACAGCGTGTTTGAGGGTGTGAGAATACTGACACGTAATAGCGTGTTTGAGGGTGTGAGAATACTGACACGCGACAGCGTGACAGCGTGTTTGAGGGTGTGAGAATATTGACATGTGACAGCGTGACAGCATGTCTGAGGGTGTGAGAATACTGACACGTGACTGTGTGTTTGAGAGTGTGATAATACTGACACGTGTCAGTGTGCCTGAGGGTGTGAGAATACTGACACGTGACAACGTGTTTGAGGGTGTGAGAATACTGACACGTGACAGCGTGACAGCGTGTTTGAGGGTGTGAGAATATTGACACGTGACAGCGTGACAGCGTGTCTGAGGGTGTGAGAATACTGACACGTGGCAGCGTGTCTGAGGGTGTGAGAATACTGACACGTGGCAGCGTGACTGAGGGTGTGAGAATACTGACACGTGGCAGCGTGTCTGAGGGTGTGAGAATACTGATGCATGACAGCATGTTTGAGGGTGTGAGAATACTGATGCGTGACAGAGTGTCTGAGGGTGTGAGAATACTGACATGTGACAGCATGATAGCGTGTGTGAAGGTGTGACCATACTGTCACGTGACAGTGTGTTTGAGGGTGTGACAATACTGACACATGTAAGCGTGTTTGAGGGTGCAAGAATACTGACACGTGACAGAGTGACAGCGTGTTTGAGGGTGTGAGAATACTGACACGTAATAGCGTGTTTGAGGGTGTGAGAATACTGACACGCGACAGCGTGACAGCATGTTTGAGGGTGTGAGAATATTGACATGTGACAGCGTGACAGCATGTCTGAGGGTGTGAGAATACTGACACGTGACTGTGTGTTTGAGAGTGTGATAATACTGACACGTGTCAGTGTGTCTGAGGGTGTGAGAATACTGACACGTGACAACGTGTTTGAGGGTGTGAGAATACTGACACGTGACAGCATGTTTGAGGGTGTGAGGATACTGACACGTGACAGCGTGTCTGAGGGTGTGAGAATACTGACACGTGACAGCATGTTTGAGGGTGTGAGAATACTGACACGTGACAGCATATTTGAGGGTGTGAGAATACTGACACGTGACAATGTGTTTGCGGGTGTGAGAATACTGACACGTGACAATGTGTTTGCGGCTGTGAGAATACTGACACGTGACAGCGTGTTTGAGGGTGTGAGAATACTGAAACGTGGCAGCGTGTCTGAGGGTGTGAGAATACTGACACGTGGCAGCGTGTCTGAGGGTGTGAGAATACTGACAGGTGACAGTGTGACTGAGGGTGTGAGAATACTGACACGTGACAGCATGACAGCGTGTCTGAGGGTGTGAGAATACTGACACGTGGAAGCGTGTCTGAGGGTGTGAGAATACTGACAGGTGGCAGCGTGTCTGAGGGTGTGAGAATACTGACACGTGGCAGCGTGACTGAGGGTGTGAGAATACTGACACGTGACAGCGTGACTGAGGGTGTGAGAATACTGACACGTGACAGCGTGACTGAGGGTGTGAGAATACTGACACGTGGCAGCGTGTTTGAGGGTGTGAGAATACTGACACGTGGCAGCGTGTCTGTGGGTGTGAGAATACTGACACGTGGCAGCGTGTCTGAGGGTGTGAGAATACTGACACGTGGCAGCGTGTCTGAGGGTGTGTGAATACTGACACGTGGCAGCGTGTCTGAGGGTGTGAGAATACTGACACGTGGCAGCGTGTCTGAGGGTGTGAGAATACTGATGCATGACAGCGTGTCTAATGGTGTGAGAATACTGATGCATGACAGCATGTTTGAGGGTGTGAGAATACTGATGCGTGACAGCCTGTCTGAGGGTGTGAGAATACTGATGCATGACAGCGTGTCTGAGGGTGTGAGAATACTGACATGTGACAGCATGATAGCATGTCTGAAGGTGTGAGCATACTCTCACGTGACAGCGTGTTTGAGGGTGTGAGAATACTGACACATGTAAGCGTGTTTGAGGGTGCAAGAATACTGAAACGTGACAGAGTGACAGCGTGTCTGAGGGTGTGAGAATACTGACACGTGACAGCATGTTTGAGGGTGTGAGAATACTGACACGTGACAGCATGTTTGAGGGTGTGAGAATACTGACACGTGACAGCATGTTTGATGGTGTGAGAATACTGACACGTAATAGCGTGTTTGAGGGTGTGAGAATACTGATACGTGACAGCGTGACAGCGTGTTTGAGGGTGTGAGAATACTGACACGCGACAGCGTGACAGCGTGTTTGAGGGTGTGAGAATATTGACATGTGACAGCGTGACAGCATGTCTGAGGGTGTGAGAATACTGACACGTGACAGCATGTTTGAGGGTGTGAGAATACTGACGCGTGACAGCGTGTCTGAGGGTGTGAGAATACTGATGCATGACAGCATGTTTGAGGGTGTGAGAATACTGATGCGTGACAGCGTGTCTGAGGGTGTGAGAATACTGATGCATGACAGCATGTTTGAGGGTGTGAGAATACTGACGCGTGACAGCGTGTCTGAGGGTGTGAGAATACTGACATGTGACAGCATGATAGCGTGTGTGAAGGTGTGAGCATACTGTAACGTGACAGCGTGTTTGAGGGTGTGAGAATACTGAAACATGTAAGCGTGTTTGAGGGTGCAAGAATACTCACACGTGACAGAGTGACAGCGTGTTTGAGGGTGTGAGAATACTGACACGTAATAGCGTGTTTGAGGGTGTGAGAATACTGACACGCGACAGCGTGACAGCGTGTTTGAGGGTGTGAGAATATTGACATGTGACAGCGTGACAGCATGTCTGAGGGTGTGAGAATACTGACACGTGACTGTGTGTTTGAGAGTGTGATAATACTGACACGTGTCAGTGTGTCTGAGGGTGTGAGAATACTGACACGTGACAACGTGTTTGAGGGTGTGAGAATACTGACACGTGACAGCGTGACAGCGTGTTTGAGGGTGTGAGAATATTGACACGTGACAGCGTGACAGCGTGTCTGAGGGTGTGAGAATACTGACACGTGGCAGCGTGTCTGAGGGTGTGAGAACACTGACACGTGGCAGGGTGACTGAGGTTGTGAGAATACTGACACGTGGCAGCGTGTCTGAGGGTGTGAGAATACTAACACGTGGCAGGGTGTCTGAGGGTGTGAGAATACTGACACGTGGCAGCGTGTCTGAGGGTGTGAGAATACTGACACGTGACAACGTGTTTGAGGGTGTGAGAATACTGACACGTGGTAGCTTGTCTGAGGGTGTGAGAATACTGACACGTGGCAGCGTGACTGAGGGTGTGAGAATACTGACACGTGGCAGCGTGACTGAGGGTGTGAGAATACTGACACGTGACAGCGTGTATGAGGGTGTGAGAATACTGACACGTGGCAGCGTGTTTGAGGGTGTGAGAATACTGACACATGACAGCGTGTCTGAGGGTGTGAGAATACTGACACGTGGCAGCGTGACTGAGGATGTGAGAATACTGACACGTGACAGCATGTTTGAGGGTGTGAGAATACTGACACGTGACAGCGTGACTGAGGGTGTGAGAATACTGACACGTGGCAGCGTGACTGAGGGTGTGAGAATACTGACACGTGGCAGCGTGTATGAGGGCGTGAGAATACTGACACGTGACAGCGTGACAGCATGACTGAGGGTGTGAGAATACTGACACATGGCAGCGTGTCTGAGGGTGTGAGAATACTGACACGTGGCAGCGTGTCTGAGGGTGTGAGAATACTGACACGAGGCAGCGTGTCTGAGGGTGTGAGAATACAGACACGTGACAGCGTGTTTGAGGGTGTGAGAATACTGACACGTGGCAGTGTGTTTGAGGGTGTGAGAATACTGACATGTGGCAGCGTGACTGAGGGTGTGAGAATACTGACACGTGGCAGCGTGTCTGAGGGTGTGAGAATACTGACACGTGGCAGCGTGTCTGAGGGTGTGAGAATACTGACACGTGGCAGCGTGTCTGAGGGTGTGAGAATACTGACACGTGGCAGCGTGTCTGAGGGTGTGAGAACACTGACACGTGACAGCGTGTCTGAGGGTGTGAGAATACTGACACGTGACAGCATGTTTGAGGGTGTGAGAATACTGACACGTGGCAGCGTGTCTGAGGGTATGAGAATACTGACACGTGGCAGCGTGACAGCGTGTCTGAGGGTGTGAGAATACTGACACGTGACAGCGTGACAGCGTGACGGAGGGTGTGAGAATACTGACACGTGACAGCGTGACGGCGTGACTGAGGGTGTGAGAATACTGACACGTGGCAGCGTGACTGAGGGTGTGAGAATACTGACACGTGGCAGCGTGACTGAGGGTGTGAGAATACTGACACGTGGCAGCGTGTATGAGGGCGTGAGAATACTGACACGTGACAGCGTGACAGCATGACTGAGGGTGTGAGAATACTGACACATGGCAGCGTGTCTGAGGGTGTGAGAATACTGACACGTGGCAGCGTGACTGAGGGTGTGAGAATACTGACACGTGGCAGTGTGTTTGAGGGTGTGAGAATACTGACACGTGGCAGTGTGTTTGAGGGTGTGAGAATACTGACATGTGGCAGCGTGTTTGAGGGTGTGAGAATACTGACACGTGGCAGTGTGTTTGAGGGTGTGAGAACACTGACATGTGGCAGCGTGACTGAGGGTGTGAGAATACTGACACGTGGCAGCGTGTCTGAGGGTGTGAGAATACTGACACGTGGCAGCGTGTCTGAGGGTGTGAGAATACTGACACGTGGCAGCGTGTCTGAGGGTGTGAGAATACTGACACCTGGCAGCGTGTCTGAGGGTGTGAGAATACTGACACGTGACTGTGTGTTTCAGAGTGTGATAATACTGACACGTGTCAGTGTGTCTGAGGGTGTGAGAATACTGACACGTGACAACGTGTTTGAGGGTGTGAGAATACTGACACGTGACAGCGTGTTTGAGGGTGTGAGAATACTGACACGTGACAGCGTGTCTGAGGGTGTGAGAATACTGACACGTGACAGCATGTTTGAGGGTGTGAGAATACTGACACGTGACAGCATGTTTGAGGGTGTGAGAATACTGACACGTGACAATGTGTTTGCGGGTGTGAGAATACTGACACGTGACAATGTGTTTGCGGGTGTGAGAAAACTGACACGTGACAGCGTGTCTGAGGGTGTGAGAATACTGACACGTGACAGCATGTTTGAGGGTGTGAGAATACTGATGCATGACAGCATGTTTGAGAGTGTGAGAATACTGACACGTGACAGCATGTTTGAGGGTGTGAGAATACTGATGCATGACAGCGTGTCTGAGGGTGTGAGAATACTGATGCATGACAGCATGTTTGAGGGTGTGAGAATACTGATGCGTGACAGCCTGTCTGAGGGTGTGAGAATACTGATGCATGACAGCGTGTCTGAGGGTGTGAGAATACTGACATGTGACAGCATGATAGCATGTCTGAAGGTGTGAGCATACTGTCACGTGACAGCGTGTTTGAGGGTGTGAGAATACTGACACATGTAAGCGTGTTTGAGGGTGCAAGAATACTGACACGTGACAGAGTGACAGCGTGTCTGAGGGTGTGAGAATACTGACACGTGACAGCATGTTTGAGGGTGTGAGAATACTGACACGTGACAGCATGTTTGAGGGTGTGAGAATACTGACACGTGACAGCATGTTTGATGGTGTGAGAATACTGACACGTAATAGCGTGTTTGAGGGTGTGAGAATACTGACACGTGACAGCGTGACAGCGTGTTTGAGGGTGTGAGAATACTGACACGCGACAGCGTGACAGCGTGTTTGGGGGTGTGAGAATATTGACATGTGACAGCGTGACAGCATGTCTGAGGGTGTGAGAATACTGACACGTGACTGTGTGTTTGAGAGTGTGATAATACTGACACGTGTCAGTGTGCCTGAGGGTGTGAGAATACTGACACGTGACAACGTGTTTGAGGGTGTGAGAATACTGACACGTGACAATGTGTTTGCGGGTGTGAGAATACTGACACGTGACGGCGTGTCTGAGGGTGTGAGAATACTGACACGTGACAGCATGTTTGAGGGTGTGAGAATACTGACACGTGACAGCATGTTTGAGGGTGTGAGAATACTGACGCGTGACAGCGTGTCTGAGGGTGTGAGAATACTGATGCATGACAGCATGTTTGAGGGTGTGAGAATACTGATGCGTGACAGCGTGTCTGAGGGTGTGAGAATACTGATGCATGACAGCATGTTTGAGGGTGTGAGAATACTGATGCGTGACAGCGTGTCTGAGGGTGTGAGAATACTGACATGTGACAGCATGATAGCGTGTGTGAAGGTGTGAGCATACTGTCAAGTGACAGCGTGTTTGAGGGTGTGAGAATACTGACACATGTAAGCGTGTTTGAGGGTGCAAGAATACTGACACGTGACAGAGTGACAGCGTGTTTGAGGGTGTGAGAATACTGACACGTAATAGCGTGTTTGAGGGTGTGAGAATACTGACACGCGACAGCGTGACAGCGTGTTTGAGGGTGTGAGAATATTGACATGTGACAGCGTGACAGCATGTCTGAGGGTGTGAGAATACTGACACGTGACTGTGTGTTTGAGAGTGTGATAATACTGACACGTGTCAGTGTGCCTGAGGGTGTGAGAATACTGACACGTGACAACGTGTTTGAGGGTGTGAGAATACTGACACGTGACAGCGTGACAGCGTGTTTGAGGGTGTGAGAATATTGACACGTGACAGCGTGACAGCGTGTCTGAGGGTGTGAGAATACTGACACGTGGCAGCGTGTCTGAGGGTGTGAGAATACTGACACGTGGCAGCGTGACTGAGGGTGTGAGAATACTGACACGTGGCAGCGTGTCTGAGGGTGTGAGAATACTGATGCATGACAGCATGTTTGAGGGTGTGAGAATACTGATGCGTGACAGAGTGTCTGAGGGTGTGAGAATACTGACATGTGACAGCATGATAGCGTGTGTGAAGGTGTGACCATACTGTCACGTGACAGTGTGTTTGAGGGTGTGACAATACTGACACATGTAAGCGTGTTTGAGGGTGCAAGAATACTGACACGTGACAGAGTGACAGCGTGTTTGAGGGTGTGAGAATACTGACACGTAATAGCGTGTTTGAGGGTGTGAGAATACTGACACGCGACAGCGTGACAGCATGTTTGAGGGTGTGAGAATATTGACATGTGACAGCGTGACAGCATGTCTGAGGGTGTGAGAATACTGACACGTGACTGTGTGTTTGAGAGTGTGATAATACTGACACGTGTCAGTGTGTCTGAGGGTGTGAGAATACTGACACGTGACAACGTGTTTGAGGGTGTGAGAATACTGACACGTGACAGCATGTTTGAGGGTGTGAGGATACTGACACGTGACAGCGTGTCTGAGGGTGTGAGAATACTGACACGTGACAGCATGTTTGAGGGTGTGAGAATACTGACACGTGACAGCATATTTGAGGGTGTGAGAATACTGACACGTGACAATGTGTTTGCGGGTGTGAGAATACTGACACGTGACAATGTGTTTGCGGCTGTGAGAATACTGACACGTGACAGCGTGACAGCGTGTTTGAGGGTGTGAGAATACTGAAACGTGGCAGCGTGTCTGAGGGTGTGAGAATACTGACACGTGGCAGCGTGTCTGAGGGTGTGAGAATACTGACAGGTGACAGTGTGACTGAGGGTGTGAGAATACTGACACGTGACAGCATGACAGCGTGTCTGAGGGTGTGAGAATACTGACACGTGGAAGCGTGTCTGAGGGTGTGAGAATACTGACAGGTGGCAGCGTGTCTGAGGGTGTGAGAATACTGACACATGGCAGCGTGACTGAGGGTGTGAGAATACTGACACGTGACAGCGTGACTGAGGGTGTGAGAATACTGACACGTGACAGCGTGACTGAGGGTGTGAGAATACTGACACGTGGCAGCGTGTTTGAGGGTGTGAGAATACTGACACGTGGCAGCGTGTCTGTGGGTGTGAGAATACTGACACGTGGCAGCGTGTCTGAGGGTGTGAGAATACTGACACGTGGCAGCGTGTCTGAGGGTGTGTGAATACTGACACGTGGCAGCGTGTCTGAGGGTGTGAGAATACTGACACGTGGCAGCGTGTCTGAGGGTGTGAGAATACTGATGCATGACAGCGTGTCTAAGGGTGTGAGAATACTGATGCATGACAGCATGTTTGAGGGTGTGAGAATACTGATGCGTGACAGCCTGTCTGAGGGTGTGAGAATACTGATGCATGACAGCGTGTCTGAGGGTGTGAGAATACTGACATGTGACAGCATGATAGCATGTCTGAAGGTGTGAGCATACTCTCACGTGACAGCGTGTTTGAGGGTGTGAGAATACTGACACATGTAAGCGTGTTTGAGGGTGCAAGAATACTGAAACGTGACAGAGTGACAGCGTGTCTGAGGGTGTGAGAATACTGACACGTGACAGCATGTTTGAGGGTGTGAGAATACTGACACGTGACAGCATGTTTGAGGGTGTGAGAATACTGACACGTGACAGCATGTTTGATGGTGTGAGAATACTGACACGTAATAGCGTGTTTGAGGGTGTGAGAATACTGATACGTGACAGCGTGACAGCGTGTTTGAGGGTGTGAGAATACTGACACGCGACAGCGTGACAGCGTGTTTGAGGGTGTGAGAATATTGACATGTGACAGCGTGACAGCATGTCTGAGGGTGTGAGAATACTGACACGTGACAGCATGTTTGAGGGTGTGAGAATACTGACGCGTGACAGCGTGTCTGAGGGTGTGAGAATACTGATGCATGACAGCATGTTTGAGGGTGTGAGAATACTGATGCGTGACAGCGTGTCTGAGGGTGTGAGAATACTGATGCATGACAGCATGTTTGAGGGTGTGAGAATACTGACGCGTGACAGCGTGTCTGAGGGTGTGAGAATACTGACATGTGACAGCATGATAGCGTGTGTGAAGGTGTGAGCATACTGTAACGTGACAGCGTGTTTGAGGGTGTGAGAATACTGAAACATGTAAGCGTGTTTGAGGGTGCAAGAATACTCACACGTGACAGAGTGACAGCGTGTTTGAGGGTGTGAGAATACTGACACGTAATAGCGTGTTTGAGGGTGTGAGAATACTGACACGCGACAGCGTGACAGCGTGTTTGAGGGTGTGAGAATATTGACATGTGACAGCGTGACAGCATGTCTGAGGGTGTGAGAATACTGACACGTGACTGTGTGTTTGAGAGTGTGATAATACTGACACGTGTCAGTGTGTCTGAGGGTGTGAGAATACTGACACGTGACAACGTGTTTGAGGGTGTGAGAATACTGACACGTGACAGCGTGACAGCGTGTTTGAGGGTGTGAGAATATTGACACGTGACAGCGTGACAGCGTGTCTGAGGGTGTGAGAATACTGACACGTGGCAGCGTGTCTGAGGGTGTGAGAACACTGACACGTGGCAGGGTGACTGAGGTTGTGAGAATACTGACACGTGGCAGCGTGTCTGAGGGTGTGAGAATACTAACACGTGGCAGGGTGTCTGAGGGTGTGAGAATACTGACACGTGGCAGCGTGTCTGAGGGTGTGAGAATACTGACACGTGACAACGTGTTTGAGGGTGTGAGAATACTGACACGTGGTAGCTTGTCTGAGGGTGTGAGAATACTGACACGTGGCAGCGTGACTGAGGGTGTGAGAATACTGACACGTGGCAGCGTGACTGAGGGTGTGAGAATACTGACACGTGACAGCGTGTATGAGGGTGTGAGAATACTGACACGTGGCAGCGTGTTTGAGGGTGTGAGAATACTGACACATGACAGCGTGTCTGAGGGTGTGAGAATACTGACACGTGGCAGCGTGACTGAGGATGTGAGAATACTGACACGTGACAGCATGTTTGAGGGTGTGAGAATACTGACACGTGACAGCGTGACTGAGGGTGTGAGAATACTGACACGTGGCAGCGTGACTGAGGGTGTGAGAATACTGACACGTGGCAGCGTGTATGAGGGCGTGAGAATACTGATACGTGACAGCGTGACAGCATGACTGAGGGTGTGAGAATACTGACACATGGCAGCGTGTCTGAGGGTGTGAGAATACTGACACGTGGCAGCGTGTCTGAGGGTGTGAGAATACTGACACGAGGCAGCGTGTCTGAGGGTGTGAGAATACAGACACGTGACAGCGTGTTTGAGGGTGTGAGAATACTGACACGTGGCAGTGTGTTTGAGGGTGTGAGAATACTGACATGTGGCAGCGTGACTGAGGGTGTGAGAATACTGACACGTGGCAGTGTGTCTGAGGGTGTGAGAATACTGACACGTGGCAGCGTGTCTGAGGGTGTGAGAATACTGACACGTGGCAGCGTGTCTGAGGGTGTGAGAATACTGACACGTGGCAGCGTGTCTGAGGGTGTGAGAATACTGACACGTGGCAGCGTGTTTGAGGGTGTGAGAATACTGACACGTGGCAGCGTGTCTGAGGGTATGAGAATACTGACACGTGGCAGCGTGACAGCGTGTCTGAGGGTGTGAGAATACTGACACGTGACAGCGTGACAGCGTGACGGAGGGTGTGAGAATACTGACACGTGACAGCGTGACGGCGTGACTGAGGGTGTGAGAATACTGACACGTGGCAGCGTGACTGAGGGTGTGAGAATACTGACACGTGGCAGCGTGACTGAGGGTGTGAGAATACTGACACGTGGCAGCGTGTATGAGGGTGTGAGAATACTGACACGTGACAGCGTGACTGAGGGTGTGAGAATACTGACACGTGGCAGCGTGTCTGAGGGTGTGAGAATACTGACACATGGCAGTGTGTCTGAGGGTGTGAGAATACTGACACGTGACAGCGTGACAGCATGACTGAGGGTGTGAGAATACTGACACATGGCAGCGTGTCTGAGGGTGTGAGAATACTGACACGTGGCAGCGTGACTGAGGGTGTGAGAATACTGACACGTGGCAGTGTGTTTGAGGGTGTGAGAATACTGACACGTGGCAGTGTGTTTGAGGGTGTGAGAATACTGACATGTGGCAGCGTGTTTGAGGGTGTGAGAATACTGACACGTGGCAGTGTGTTTGAGGGTGTGAGAACACTGACATGTGGCAGCGTGACTGAGGGTGTGAGAATACTGACACGTGGCAGCGTGTCTGAGGGTGTGAGAATACTGACACGTGGCAGCGTGTCTGAGGGTGTGAGAATACTGACACGTGGCAGCGTGTCTGAGGGTGTGAGAATACTGACACGTGACAGCGTGACTGAGGGTGTGAGAATATTGACACGTGGCAGCGTATCTGAGGGTGTGAGAATACTGACACGTGGCAGCGTGTTTGAGGGTGTGAGAATACTGACACGTGGCAGCGTGACTGAGGGTGTGAGAATACTGACACGTGGCAGCGTGACTGAGGGTGTGAGAATACTGACACGTGGCAGCGTGTTTGAGGGTGTGAGAATACTGACACGTGGCAGCGTGTCTGAGGGTGTGAGAATACTGACACGTGGCAGCGTGACAGCGTGTCTGAGGGTGTGAGAATACTGACACGTGACAGCGTGACAGCGTGACGGAGGGTGTGAGAATACTGACACGTGGCAGCGTGACTGAGGGTGTGAGAATACTGACACGTGGCAGCGTGACTGAGGGTGTGAGAATACTGACACGTGGCAGCGTGTCTGAGGGTGTGAGAATACTGACACGTGGCAGCGTGTCTGAGGGTGTGAGAGTACTGACACGTGACAGCATGTTTGAGGGTGTGAGAATACTGACACGTGGCAGCGTGTCTGAGGGTGTGAGAATACTGACACGTGGCACCGTGTCTGAGGGTGTGAGAGTACTGACACGTGACAGCATGTTTGAGGGTGTGAGAATACTGACACGTGACAGCGTGACTGAGGGTGTGAGAATACTGACACGTGACAGCGTGACTGAGGGTGTGAGAATACTGACACATGGCAGAGTGACTGAGGGTGTGAGAATACTGACACGTGGCAGCGTGACTGAGGGTGTGAGAATACTGACAAGTGGCAGCGTGTCTGAGGGTGTGAGAATACTGACACGTGGCAGCGTGTCTGAGGGTGTGAGAATACTGACACGTGGCAGCGTGTATGAGGGTGTGAGAATACTGACACGTGGGAGCGTGCCTGAGGGTGTGAGAATACTGACACGTGGCAGCGTGTCTGAGGGTGTGAGAATGCTGACACGTGACAGCGTGTCTGAGGTTGTGAGAATACTGACACGTGGCAGCGTGACTGAGGGTGTGAGAATACTGACACGTGGCAGCGTGACTGAGGGTGTGAGAATACTGACAAGTGGCAGCGTGACTGAGGGTGTGAGAATACTGACACGTGGCAGCGTGACAGCGTGACTGAGGGTGTGACAATACTGACACGCGGCAGCGTGTTTGAGGGTGTGAGAATACTGACACGTGGCAGCGTGTCTGAGGATGTGAGAATAATGACACGTGGCAGCGTGTCTGAGGGTGTGAGAATACTGAAACGTGACAGGCGTGTTTGAGGGTGTGAGAATACTGACACGTGGCAGCGTGACTGAGGGTGTGAGAATACTGACACGTGGCAGCGTGACTGAGGGTGTGAGAATACTGACACGTGGCAGCGTGACTGAGGGTGTGAGAATACTGACACGTGACAGCGTGTTTGAGGGTGTGAGAATACTGACACGTGGCAGCGTGACTGAGGGTGTGAGAATACTGACACGTGACAGCGTGACTGAGGGTGTGAGAATACTGACACGTGACAGCGTGACTGAGGGTGTGAGAATACTGACACATGGCAGAGTGACTGAGGGTGTGAGAATACTGACACGTGGCAGCGTGACTGAGGGTGTGAGAATACTGACAAGTGGCAGCGTGTCTGAGGGTGTGAGAATACTGACACGTGGCAGCGTGTCTGAGGGTGTGAGAATACTGACACGTGGCAGCGTGTATGAGGGTGTGAGAATACTGACACGTGGGAGCGTGCCTGAGGGTGTGAGAATACTGACACGTGGCAGCGTGTCTGAGGGTGTGAGAATGCTGACACGTGACAGCGTGTCTGAGGGTGTGAGAATACTGACACGTGGCAGCTTGACTGAGGGTGTGAGAATACTGACACGTGGCAGCGTGACTGAGGGTGTGAGAATACTGACAAGTGGCAGCGTGACTGAGGGTGTGAGAATACTGACACGTGGCAGCGTGACAGCGTGACTGAGGGTGTGACAATACTGACACGTGGCAGCGTGTTTGAGGGTGTGAGAATACTGACACGTGGCAGCGTGTCTGAGGATGTGAGAATAATGACACGTGGCAGCGTGTCTGAGGGTGTGAGAATACTGAAACGTGACAGGCGTGTTTGAGGGGGTGAGAATACTGACACGTGGCAGCGTGACTGAGGGTGTGAGAATACTGACACGTGGCAGCGTGACTGAGGGTGTGAGAATACTGACACGTGGCAGCGTGACTGAGGGTGTGAGAATACTGACACGTGACAGCGTGTCTGAGGGTGTGAGAATACTGACACGTGGCAGCGTGACTGAGGGTGTGAGAATACTGAAACGTGACAGGCGTGTTTGAGGGTGTGAGAATACTGACACGTGGCAGCGTGACTGAGGGTGTGAGAATACTGACACGTGGCAGTGTGTCTGAGGGTGTGAGAATATTGACACGTGGCAGCGTGTCTGAGGGTGTGAGAATACTGACACGTGGCAGCGTGTCTGAGGGTGTGAGAATACTGACACGTGACAGCATGTTTGAGGGTGTGAGAATACTGACACGTGGCAGCGTTTCTGAGGGTGTGAGAATACTGACACGTGGCAGCGTGTCTGAGGGTGTGAGAATACTGACACGTGACAGCGTGACTGAGGGTGTGAGAATACTGACACGTGGCAGCGTGTTTGAGGGTGTGAGAATACTGACACGTGGCAGCGTGTCTGAGGGTGTGAGAATACTGACACGTGGCAGCGTGACTGAGGGTGTGAGAATACTGACACGTGGCAGCGTGACAGAGGGTGTGAGAATACTGACACGTGGCAGCGTGACTGAGGGTGTGAGAATACTGACACGTGACAGCGTGTTTGAGGGTGTGAGAATACTGACACGTGGCAGCGTGACTGAGGGTGTGAGAATACTGACACGTGGCAGCGTGTCTGAGGGTGTGAGAATACTGACACGTGACAGCGTGTTTGAGGGTGTGAGAATACTGACATGTGGCAGCGTGACTGAGGGTGTGAGAATACTGACACGTGACAGCGTGTTTGAGGGTGTGAGAATACTGACATGTGGCAGCGTGACTGAGGGTGTGAGAATACTGACACGTGACAGGCGTGTTTGAGGGTGTGAGAATACTGACACGTGGCAGCGTGTCTGAGGGTGTGAGAATACTGACACGTGGCAGCGTGTTTGAGGGTGCGAGAATACTGACACGTGGCAGCGTGTCTGAGGGTGTGAGAATACTGACACGTGACAGCGTGTCTGAGGGTGTGAGAATACTGACACGTGGCAGCGTAACTGAGGGTGTGAGAATACTGACACGTGGCAGCGTGACTGAGGGTGTGAGAATACTGACACGTGGCAGCGTGACTGAGGGAGTGAGAATACTGACACGTGGCAGCGTGTCTGAGGGTGTGAGAATACTGACACGTGGCAGCGTGTCTGAAGGTGTGAGAATACTGACACGTGGCAGCGTGTCTGAGGGTGTGAGAATACTGACACGTGACAGCGTGACTGAGGGTGTGAGAATACTGACACGTGACAGCATGTTTGAGGGTGTGAGAATACTGACACGTGGCAGCGTGACTGCGGGTGTGAGAATACTGACACGTGACAGCGTGTCTGAGGGTGTGAGAATACTGACACGTGACAGCATGTTTGAGGGTGTGAGAATACTGACACATGACAGCGTGACAGCGTGACTGAGGGTGTGAGAATACTGACACGTGGCAGCGTGTCTGAGGGTGTGAGAATACTGACACATGACAGCGTGACAGCGTGACTGAGGGTGTGAGAATACTGACACGCGGCAGCCTGTCTGAGGGTGTGACAATACTGACACGTGGCATCGTGTTTGAGGTTGTGACAATACTGACACGTGGCAGCGTGACTGAGGGTGTGAGAATACTGACACGTGACAACGTGTTTGAGGGTGTGAGAATACTGACACGTGGCAGCGTGACTGAGGGTGCGAGAATACTGACACGTGACAACGTGTTTGAGGGTGTGAGAATACTGACACGTGGCAGCGTGTTTGAGGGTGTGAGAATACTGACACGTGGCAGCGTGTCTGAGGGT
Source organism: Cetorhinus maximus (assembly GCF_964194155.1). Lineage (NCBI taxonomy): Eukaryota > Metazoa > Chordata > Chondrichthyes > Lamniformes > Cetorhinidae > Cetorhinus > Cetorhinus maximus. Next base: position 48,395 of record NW_027596470.1, read on the forward strand.
GTGAGAATATTGACACGTGGCAGCGTGTCTGAGGGTGTGAGAATACTGACACGTGGCAGCGTGACAGCGTGTCTGAGGGTGTGAGAATACTGTCACGTGACAGCGTGACAGCGTGACTGAGGGTGTGAGAATACTGACACGTGACAGCGTGACAGCGTGACTGAGGGTGTGAGAATACTGACACGTGACAGCGTGACAGCGTGACTGGGGGTGTGAGAATACTGACACGTGACAGCGTGACAGCGTGACTGAGGGTGTGAGAATACTGACACGTGACAGCGTGACAGCGTGACTGAGGGTCTGAGAATACTGACACGTGGCAGCGTGACTGAGGGTGTGAGAATACTGACACGTGACAGCGTGTCTGAGGGTGTGAGAATACTGACACGTGACAGCGTGACTGAGGGTGTGAGAATACTGACACGTGACAGCGTGTCTGAGGGTGTGAGAATACTGACACGTGACAGCGTGTCTGAGGGTGTGAGAATACTGACACGTGGCAGCGTGACTGAGAGTGTGAGAATACTGACACGTGGCAGCCGGTTTGAGGGTGTGAGAATACTGACACGTGGCAGCGTGTATGAGGGTTTGAGAATACTGACACGTGGCAGCGTGACTGAGGATGTAAGAATACTGACACGTGGCAGCGTGACTGAGGGTGTGAGAATTCTGACACGTGGCAGCGTGTTTGAGGCTGTGAGAATAGTGACACATGGCAGCGTGTCTGAGGATGTGAGAATACTGACACGTGACAGCGTGACTGAGGGTGTGAGAATACTGACACGTGGCAGCGTGTTTGAGGCTGTGAGAATAGTGACACATGGCAGCGTGTCTGAGGATGTGAGAATACTGACACGTGGCAGCGTGTCTGAGGGTGTGAGAATACTGACACATGGCAGCGTGTCTGAGGGTGTGAGAATACTGACACGTGACAGCGTGTATGAGGGTGTGAGAATACTGACACGTGGCAGCGTGTCTGAGGGTGTGAGAATACTGACACGTGACAGCGTGTATGAGGGTGTGAGAATACTGACACATGGCAGCGTGTCTGAGGGTGTGAGAATACTGACACGTGACAGCGTGTATGAGGGTGTGAGAATACTGACACGTGACAGCGTGACAGCGTGTTTGAGGGTGTGAGAATACTGACACGTGGCAGCGTGACTGAAGGTGTGAGAATACTTACACGTGGCAGCGTGTATGAGGGTGTGAGAATACTGACATGTGGCAGCGTGTCTGAGGGTGTGAGAATACTGACACGTGGCAGCGTGTCTGAGGGTGTGAGAATACTGACACGTGACAGCGTGACAGCGTGTTTGAGGGTGTGAGAATACTGAAACGTGGCAGCGTGTCTGAGGGTGTGAGAATACTGACACGTGGCAGCGTGTCTGAGGGTGTGAGAATACTGACAGGTGACAGTGTGACTGAGGGTGTGAGAATACTGACACGTGACAGCATGACAGCGTGTCTGAGGGTGTGAGAATACTGACACGTGGAAGCGTGTCTGAGGGTGTGAGAATACTGACAGGTGGCAGCGTGTCTGAGGGTGTGAGAATACTGACACGTGGCAGCGTGACTGAGGGTGTGAGAATACTGACACGTGACAGCGTGACTGAGGGTGTGAGAATACTGACACGTGACAGCGTGGCTGAGGGTGTGAGAATACTGACACGTGGCAGCGTGTTTGAGGGTGTGAGAATACTGACACGTGGCAGCGTGACTGTGGGTGTGAGAATACTGACACGTGGCAGCGTGTCTGAGGGTGTGAGAATACTGACACGTGGCAGCGTGTCTGAGGGTGTGTGAATACTGACACGTGGCAGCGTGTCTGAGGGTGTGAGAATACTGACACGTGGCAGCGTGTCTGAGGGTGTGAGAATACTGACACGTGACAGCGTGTTTGAGGGTGTGAGAATACTGACAATTGGCAGCGTGTTTGAGGGTGTGAGAATACTGACACGTGGCAGCGTGTCTGAGGGTGTGAGAATACTGACACGTGGCAGCGTGTCTGAGGGTGTGAGAATACTGACACGTGACAGCATGACTGAGGGTGTGAGAATATTGACACGTGGCAGCGTGACTGCGGGTGTGAGAATACTGACACGTGGCAGCGTGACTGAGGGTGTGAGAATACTGACACGTGACAGCGTGTTTGAGGGTGTGAGAATACTGACACGTGGCACCGTGACTGAGGGTGTGAGAATACTGACACGTGGCACCGTGACTGAGGGTGTGAGAATACTGACACGTGGCAGCTTGACTGAGGGTGTGAGAATACTGACATGTGGCAACGTGTCTGAGGGTGTGAGAATACTGACACGTGGCAGCGTGACTGAGGGTGTGAGAATACTGACACGTGGCAGCGTGACTGAGGGTGTGAGAATACTGACATGTGGCAGCGTGACTGAGGGTGTGAGAATACTGACACGTGGCACCGTGTCTGAGGGTGTGAGAATACTGACACGTGACAGCCGTGTTTGAGGGTGTGAGAATACTGACACGTGGCAGCGTGTTTGAGGGTGTGAGAATACAGACACGTGGCAGCGTGTCTGAGGGTGTGTGAATACTGACACGTGGCAGCGTGTCTGAGGGTGTGAGAATACTGACACGTGGCAGCGTGTCTGAGGGTGTGAGAATACTGACACGTGGCAGCGTGTCTGAGGGTGTGAGAATACTAACACGTGGCAGCGTGTCTGAGGGTGTGAGAATACTGACACGTGACAGCGTGACTGAGGGTGTGAGAATACTGACACGTGACAGCGTGTCTGAGGGTGTGAGAATACTGACACGTGACAGCGTGTTTGAGGGTGTGAGAATACTGACACGTGGCAGCGTGTCTGAGGGTGTGAGAATACTGACACGTGACAGCATGTTTGAGGGTGTGAGAATACTGACACGTGGCAGCGTGACTTAGGGTGTGAGAATACTGACACGTGGCAGCGTGACTGAGGGTGTAAGAATACTGACACGTGGCAGCGTGTTTGAGGGTGTGAGAATACTGTCACGTGGCAGCGTGACTGAGGGTGTGAGAATACTGACACGTGGCAGCGTGACTGAGGGTGTGAGAATACTGACACGTGGCAGCGTGTTTGAGTGTGTGAGAATACTGACACGTGGCAGCGTGACTGAGGGTGTGAGAATACTGACACGTGGCAGCGTGTTTGAGGGTGTGAGAATACTGACACGTGGCAGCGTGTTTGAGGGTGTGAGAATACTGACACGTGGCAGCGTGTCTGAGGGTGTGAGAATACTGACACGTGACAGCATGTTTGAGGGTGTGAGAATACTGACACGTGACAGCGTGACTGAGGGTGTGAGAATACTGACACGTGACAGCGTGGCAGCGTGACTGAGGGTGTGAGAATACTGACACGTGGCAGAGTGTTTGAGGGTGTGAGAATACTGACACGTGACAGCGTGACTGAGGGTGTGTGAACACTGACACGTGGCAGCGTGTCTAAGGGTGTGAGAATACTGACATGTGACAGCATGTTTGAGGGTGTGAGAATACTGACACGTGGCAGCGTGTCTGAGTGTGTGAGAATACTGACACTTGACAGCATGTTTGAGGGTGTGAGAATACTGACACGTGGCAGCTTGACTGAGGGTGTGAGAATACTGACACGTGGCAGCGTGACTGAGGGTGTGAGAATACTGACACGTGGCAGCGTGACTGAGGGTGCGAGAATACTGACACGTGGCAGCGTGACAGCGTGACTGAGCGTGTGAGAATACTGACACGTGGCAGCGTGACTGAGGGTGCGAGAATACTGACACGTGGCAGCGTGACAGCGTGACTGAGTGTGTGAGAATACTGACACGTGGCAGCGTGACAGCGTGACTGAGTGTGTGAGAATACTGACACGTGGCAGCGTGACTGAGGGTGTGAGAATACTGACACGTGGCAGCGTGTCTGAGGGTGTGAGAATACTGACACGTGGCAGCGTGTCTGAAGGTGTGAGAATACTGACACGTGGCACCGTGTTTGAGGGTGTGAGAATACTGACACGAGGCAGCGTGTCTGAGGGTATGAGAATACTGACACGTGACAGCATGTTTGAGGGTGTGAGAATACTGACACGTGGCAGCGTGACTGAGGGTGTGAGAATACTGACACGTGGCAGCGTGTTTGAGGGTGTGAGAATACTGACACGTGACAGCGTGACTGAGGTTGTGAGAATACTGACACGTGGCAGCGTGACTGAGGGTGTGAGAATACTGACACGTGGCAGAGTGACTGAGGGTGTGACAATACTGACACGTGGCAGCGTGTCTGAGGGTGTGAGAATACTGACACGTGACAGGCGTGTTTGAGGGTGTGAGAATACTGACACGTGGCGGCGTGTTTGAGGGTGTGAGAATACTGACACGTGGCAGCGTGTCTGAGGGTGTGAGAATACTGACACGTGGCAGCGTGTCTGAGGGTGTGATAATACTGACACGTGGCAGCGTGTCTGAGGGTGTGAGAATACTGACACGTGGCAGCGTGTCAGAGGGTGTGAGAATACTGACACGTGGCAGCGTGTCTGAGGGTGTGAGAATACTGACACGTGACAGCGTGACTGAGGGTGTGAGAATACTGACAGATGACAGCGTGTCTGAGGGTGTGAGAATACTGACACGTGACAGCGTGTTTGAGGGTGTGAGAATACTGACACGTGGCAGCGTGTCTGAGGGTGTGAGAATACTGACACGTGACAGCCTGTTTGAGGGTGTGAGAATACTGACACGTGGCAGCGTGACTGAGGGTGTGAGAATACTGACACATGGCAGCGTGTCTGAGGGTGTGAGAATACTGACACGTGGCAGCGTGTCTGAGGGTGTGAGAATACTGACACGTGACAGCGTGTCTGAGGGTGTGAGAATACTGACACGTGACAGCGTGTCTGAGGTTGTGAGAATACTGACACGTGGCAGCGTGACTGAGGGTGTGAGAATACTGACACGTGGCAGCGTGACTGAGGGTGTGAGAATACTGACACGTGGCAGCGTGACTGAGGGTGTGAGAATACTGACACGTGGCAGCGTGACTGAGTGTGTGAGAATACTGACACGTGGCAGCGTGACAGCGTGACTGAGGGTGTGACAATACTGACACGTGGCAGCGTGTTTGAGGGTGTGAGAATACTGACACGTGGCAGCGTGTCTGAGGATGTGAGAATACTGACACGTGGCAGCGTGTCTGAGGGTGTGAGAATACTGACACGTGGCAGCGTGTCTGAGGGTGTGAGAATACTGACACGTGGCAGCGTGTCTGAGGGTGTGAGAATACTGACACGTGGCAGCGTGACTGAGGGTGTGAGAATACTGACACGTGGCAGCGTGACTGAGGGTGTGAGAATACTGACACGTGGCAGCGTGTCTGAGGGTGTGAGAATACTGACACGTGACAGCGTGTCTGAGGGTGTGAGAATACTGACACGTGGCAGCGTGACTGAGGGTGTGAGAATACTGACACGTGAAAGGCGTGTTTGAGGGTGTGAGAATACTGACACGTGGCAGCGTGACTGAGGGTGTGAGAATACTGACACGTGGCAGTGTGTTTGAGGGTGTGAGAATATTGACACGTGGCAGCGTGTCTGAGGGTGTGAGAATACTGGCACGTGGCAGCGTGTCTGAGGGTGTGAGAATACTGACACGTGACAGCATGTTTGAGGGTGTGAGAATACTGACACGTGGCAGCGTTTCTGAGGGTGTGAGAATACTGACACGTGGCAGCGTGTCTGAGGGTGTGAGAATACTGACACGTGACAGCGTGACTGAGGGTGTGAGAATACTGACACGTGGCAGCGTGTTTGAGGGTGTGAGAATACTGACACGTGGCAGCGTGTCTGAGGGTGTGAGAATACGGACACGTGGCAGCGTGACTGAGGGTGTGAGAATACTGACACGTGGCAGCGTGACTGAGGGTGTGAGAATACTGACACGTGGCAGCGTGACTGAGGTTGTGAGAATACTGACACGTGACAGCGTGTTTGAGGGTGTGAGAATACTGACACGTGGCAGCGTGTCTGAGGGTGTGAGAATACTGACACGTGGCAGCGTGACTGAGGGTGTGAGAATACTGACACGTGGCAGCGTGTCTGAGGGTGTGAGAATACTGACACGTGACAGCGTGTTTGAGGGTGTGAGAATACTGACACGTGGCAGCGTGACTGAGGGTGTGAGAATACTGACACGTGACAGGCGTGTTTGAGGGTGTGAGAATACTGACACGTGGCAGCGTGTTTGAGGGTGTGAGAATACTGACACGTGGCAGCCTGTCTGAGGGTGTGAGAATACTGACACGTGGCAGCGTGTTTGAGGGTGTGAGAATACTGACACGTGGCAGCGTTTCTGAGGGTGTGAGAATACTGACACGTGACAGCGTGTCTGAGGGTGTGAGAATACTGACACGTGGCAGCGTAACTGAGGGTGTGAGAATACTGACACGTGGCAGCGTGACTGAGGGTGTGAGAATACTGACACGTGGCAGCGTGACTGAGGGTGTGAGAATACTGACACGTGGCAGCGAGACTGAGGGTGTGAGAATACTGACACGTGGCAGCGTGTCTGAGGGTGTGAGAATACTGACACATGGCAGAGTGTCTGAGGGTGTGAGAATACTGACACGTGGCAGCGTGACTGAGGGTGTGAGAATACTGACACGTGACAGCGTGACTGAGGGTGTGAGAATACTGACACATGACAGCGTGACAGCGTGACTGAGGGTGTGAGAATACTGACACGTGGCAGCGTGTTTGAGGGTGTGAGAATACTGACACGTGGCAGCGTGACTGAGGGTGTGAGAATACTGACACGTGACAACTTGTTTGAGGGTGTGAGAATACTGACACGTGGCAGCGTGACTGAGGGTGTGAGAATACTGACACGTGGCAGCGTGTCTGAGGGTGTGAGAATACTGACACGTGGCAGCGTGTCTGAGGGTGTGAGAATACTGACACGTGGCAGCGTGTTTGAGGTTGTGACAATACTGACACGTTACAGCGTGACTGAGGGTGTGAGAATATTGACACGTGACAACGTGTTTGAGGGTGTGAGAATACTGACACGTGGCAGCGTGTTTGAGGGTGTGAGAATACTGACACGTGGCAGCGTGTCTGAGGGTGTGAGAATATTGACACGTGGCAGCGTGTCTGAGGGTGTGAGAATACTGACACGTGGCAGCGTGTTTGAGGTTGTGACAATACTGACACGTGGCAGCGTGACTGAGGGTGTGAGAATACTGACACGTGGCAGCGTGTCTGAGGGTGTGAGAATACTGACACGTGGCAGCTTGTCTGAGGGTGTGAGAATACTGACACGTGACAGCATGACTGAGGGTGTGAGAATATTGACACGTGGCAGCGTGACTGAGGGTGTGAGAATACTGACACGTGGCAGCATGTCTGATTGTGTGAGAATACTGACACGTGGCAGCGTGACTGAGGTTGTGAGAATACTGACACGTGGCAGCGTGTTTGAGGGTGTGAGAATACTGACACGTGGCAACGTGTTTGAGGGTGTGAGAATACTGACACGTGGCAGCGTGACTGAGGTTGTGAGAATACTGACACGTGGCAGCGTGTTTGAGGGTGTGAGAATACTGACACGTGGCAACGTGTTTGAGGGTGTGAGAATACTGACACGTGGCAGCGTGTCTGAGGGTGTGAGAATACTGACACGTGGCAGCGTGTCTGAGGTTGTGAGAATACTGACACGTGGCAGCGTGACAGCGTGTCTGAGGGTGTGAGAATACTGACACGTGACAGAGTGACAGCGTGACTGAGGGTGTGAGAATACTGACACGTGACAGCGTGTCTGAGGGTGTGAGAATACTGACACGTGACAGCGTGACAGCGTGACTGAGGGTGTGAGAATACTGACACGTGACAGCGTGACAGCGTGACTGGGGGTGTGAGAATACTGACACGTGACAGCGTGACAGCGTGACTGAGGGTGTGAGAATACTGACACGTGACAGCGTGACAGCGTGACTGAGGGTGTGAGAATACTGACACGTGGCAGCGTGACTGAGGGTGTGAGAATACTGACATGTGGCAGAGTGACTGAGGGTGTGAGAATACTGACACGTGGCACCGTGTCTGAGTGTGTGAGAATCCTGACACGTGACAGCCGTGTTTGAGGGTGTGAGAATACTGACACGTGGCAGCGTGTTTGAGGGTGTGAGAATACAGACACGTGGCAGCGTGTCTGAGGGTGTGTGAATACTGACACGTGGCAGCGTGTCTGAGGGTGTGAGAATACTGACACGTGGCAGCGTGTCTGAGGGTGTGAGAATACTGACACGTGGCAGCGTGTCTGAGGGTGTGAGAATACTAACACGTGGCAGCATGTCTGAGGGTGTGAGAATACTAACACGTGACAGCGTGACTGAGGGTGTGAGAATACTGACACGTGACAGCGTGTCTGAGGATGTGAGAATACTGACACGTGACAGCGTGTTTGAGGGTGTGAGAATACTGACACGTGGCAGCGTGTCTGAGGGTGTGAGAATACTGACACGTGACAGCATGTTTGAGGGTGTGAGAATACTGACACGTGGCAGCGTGACTTAGGGTGTGAGAATACTGACACGTGGCAGCGTGACTGAGGGTGTAAGAATACTGACACGTGGCAGCGTGTTTGAGGGTGTGAGAATACTGACACGTGGCAGCGTGACTGAGGGTGTGAGAATACTGACACGTGGCAGCGTGACTGAGGGTGTGAGAATACTGACACGTGGCAGCGTGTTTGAGGGTGTGAGAATACTGACACGTGGCAGCGTGTTTGAGGTTGTGACAATACTGACACGTGGCAGCGTGACTGAGGGTGTGAGAATACTGACACGTGGCAGCGTGTCTGAGGGTGTGAGAATACTGACACGTGGCAGCGTGTCTGAGGGTGTGAGAATACTGACACGTGGCAGCGTGTATGAGGGTGTGAGAATACTGACACGTGACAGCATGACTGAGGGTGTGAGAATATTGACACGTGGCAGCGTGACTGAGGGTGTGAGAATACTGACACGTGGCAGCGTGACTGATGTTGTGAGAATACTGACACGTGGCAGAGTGTTTGAGGGTGTGAGAATACTGACACGGGGCAACGTGTTTGAGGGTGTGAGAATACTGACACGTGGCAGCGTGTCTGAGGGTGTGAGAATACTGACACGTGGCAGCGTGACTGAGGGTGTGAGAATACTGACACGTGGCAGCGTGTCTGAGGGTGTGAGAATACTGACACGTGGCAGCGTGACAGCGTGTCTGAGGGTGTGAGAATACTGACACGTGACAGAGTGACAGCGTGACTGAGGGTGTGAGAATACTGACACGTGACAGCGTGTCTGAGGGTGTGAGAATACTGACACGTGACAGCGTGACAGCGTGACTGAGGGTGTGAGAATACTGACACGTGACAGCGTGACAGCGTGTTTGAGGGTGTGAGAATACTGACACATGGCAGCGTGTCTGAGGGTGTGAGAATACTGACACGTGACAGCGTGACAGCGTGACTGAGGGTGTGAGAATACTGACACGTGACAGCGTGACAGCGTGACTGAGGGTCTGAGAATACTGACACGTGGCAGCGTGACTGAGGGTGTGAGAATACTGACACGTGACAGCGTGTCTGAGGGTGTGAGAATACTGACACGTGACAGCGTGACTGAGGGTGTGAGAATACTGACACGTGACAGCGTGTCTGAGGGTGTGAGAATACTGACACGTGACAGCGTGTCTGAGGGTGTGAGAATACTGACACGTGGCAGCGTGACTGAGAGTGTGAGAATACTGACACGTGGCAGCCGGTTTGAGGGTGTGAGAATACTGACACGTGGCAGCGTGTACGAGGGTGTGAGAATACGGACACGTGGCAGCGTGACTGACGGTTTGAGAATACTGACACGTGGCAGCGTGACTGAGGATGTAAGAATACTGACACGTGGCAGCGTGACTGAGGGTGTGAGAATACTGACACGTGGCAGCGTGTTTGAGGGTGTGAGAATTCTGACACGTGGCAGCGTGTTTGAGGCTGTGAGAATAGTGACACGTGGCAGCGTGTCTGAGGATGTGAGAATACTGACACATGGCAGCGTGTCTGAGGGTGTGAGAATACTGACACGTGACAGCGTGACAGCGTGTTTGCGGGTGTGAGAATACTGACACGTGGCAGCATGACTGAAGGTGTGAGAATACTTACACGTGGCAGCGTGTTTGAGGGTGTGAGAATACTGACACGTGGCAGCGTGTCTGAGGGTGTGAGAATACTGACACGTGGCAGCGTGTCTGAGGGTGTGAGAATACTGACACGTGACAGCGTGACAGCGTGTTTGAGGGTGTGAGAATACTGAAACGTGGCAGCGTGTCTGAGGGTGTGAGAATACTGACACGTGGCAGCGTGTCTGAGGGTGTGAGAATACTGACAGGTGACAGCGTGACTGAGGGTGTGAGAATACTGACACGTGACAGCATGACAGCGTGTCTGAGGGTGTGAGAATACTGACACGTGGAAGCGTGTCTGAGGGTGTGAGAATACTGACAGGTGGCAGCGTGTCTGAGGGTGTGAGAATACTGACACGTGGCAGCGTGACTGAGGGTGTGAGAATACTGACACGTGACAGCGTGACTGAGGGTGTGAGAATACTGACACGTGACAGCGTGACTGAGGGTGTGAGAATACTGACACGTGGCAGCGTGTTTGAGGGTGTGAGAATACTGACACGTGGCAGCGTATCTGTGGGTGTGAGAATACTGACACGTGGCAGCGTGTCTGAGGGTGTGAGAATACTGACACGTGGCAGCGTGTCTGAGGGTGTGAGAATACTGACACGTGGCAGCGTGTCTGAGGGTGTGAGAATACTGACACGTGGCAGCGTGTCTGAGGGTGTGAGAATACTGACACGTGACAGCGTGTATTAGGGGTGTGAGAATACTGACACGTGGCAGCGTGTTTGAGGGTGTGAGAATACTGACACGTGGCAGCGTGTTTGAGGGTGTGAGAATACTGACACGTGGCAGCGTGTCTGAGGGTGTGAGATTACTGACACGTGGCAGCGTGTCTGAGGGTGTGAGAATACTGACACGTGGCAGCGTGTCTGAGGGTGTGAGAATACTGACACGTGGCAGCGTGTCTGAGGGTGTGAGAATACTGACACGTGACAGCATGACTGAGGGTGTGAGAATATTGACACGTGGCAGCGTGACTGAGGGTGTGAGAATACTGACACGTGGCAGCGTGACTGAGGGTGTGAGAATACTGACACGTGACAGCGTGTTTGAGGGTGTGAGAATACTGACACGTCGCACCGTGACTGAGGGTGTGAGAATACTGACACGTGGCAGCGTGACTGAGGGTGTGAGAATACTGACACGTGGCAGCTTGACTGAGGGTGTGAGAATACTGACATGTGGCAACGTGTCTGAGGGTGTGAGAATACTGACACATGACAGCATGTTTGAGGGTGTGAGAATACTGACACGTGGCAGCGTGACTGAGGGTGTGAGAATACTGACACGTGGCAGCGTGTTTGAGGGTGTGAGAATACTGACACGTGGCAGCGTGACTGAGGGTGTGAGAATACTGACACGTGGCAGCGTGACTGAGGGTGTGAGAATACTGACATGTGGCAGCGTGACTGAGGGTGTGAGAATACTGACACGTGGCACCGTGTCTGAGGGTGTGAGAATACTGACACGTGACAGCCGTGTTTGAGGGTGTGAGAATACTGACACGTGGCAGCGTGTTTGAGGGTGTGAGAATACAGACACGTGGCAGCGTGTCTGAGGGTGTGTGAATACTGACACGTGGCAGCGTGTCTGAGGGTGTGAGAATACTGACACGTGGCAGCGTGTTTGAGGGTGTGAGAATACTGACACGTGGCAGCGTGTCTGAGGGTGTGAGAATATTGACACGTGGCAGCGTGTCTGAGGGTGTGAGAATACTGACACGTGGCAGCGTGTTTGAGGTTGTGACAATACTGACACGTGGCAGCGTGACTGAGGGTGTGAGAATACTGACACGTGGCAGCGTGTCTGAGGGTGTGAGAATACTGACACGTGGCAGCATGTCTGATTGTGTGAGAATACTGACACGTGGCAGCGTGACTGAGGTTGTGAGAATACTGACACGTGGCAGCGTGTTTGAGGGTGTGAGAATACTGACACGTGGCAACGTGTTTGAGGGTGTGAGAATACTGACACGTGGCAGCGTGACTGAGGTTGTGAGAATACTGACACGTGGCAGCGTGTTTGAGGGTGTGAGAATACTGACACGTGGCAACGTGTTTGAGGGTGTGAGAATACTGACACGTGGCAGCGTGTCTGAGGGTGTGAGAATACTGACACGTGGCAGCGTGTCTGAGGTTGTGAGAATACTGACACGTGGCAGCGTGACAGCGTGTCTGAGGGTGTGAGAATACTGACACGTGACAGAGTGACAGCGTGACTGAGGGTGTGAGAATACTGACACGTGACAGCGTGTCTGAGGGTGTGAGAATACTGACACGTGACAGCGTGACAGCGTGACTGAGGGTGTGAGAATACTGACACGTGACAGCGTGACAGCGTGACTGGGGGTGTGAGAATACTGACACGTGACAGCGTGACAGCGTGACTGAGGGTGTGAGAATACTGACACGTGACAGCGTGACAGCGTGACTGAGGGTGTGAGAATACTGACACGTGGCAGCGTGACTGAGGGTGTGAGAATACTGACATGTGGCAGAGTGACTGAGGGTGTGAGAATACTGACACGTGGCACCGTGTCTGAGTGTGTGAGAATCCTGACACGTGACAGCCGTGTTTGAGGGTGTGAGAATACTGACACGTGGCAGCGTGTTTGAGGGTGTGAGAATACAGACACGTGGCAGCGTGTCTGAGGGTGTGTGAATACTGACACGTGGCAGCGTGTCTGAGGGTGTGAGAATACTGACACGTGGCAGCGTGTCTGAGGGTGTGAGAATACTGACACGTGGCAGCGTGTCTGAGGGTGTGAGAATACTAACACGTGGCAGCATGTCTGAGGGTGTGAGAATACTAACACGTGACAGCGTGACTGAGGGTGTGAGAATACTGACACGTGACAGCGTGTCTGAGGATGTGAGAATACTGACACGTGACAGCGTGTTTGAGGGTGTGAGAATACTGACACGTGGCAGCGTGTCTGAGGGTGTGAGAATACTGACACGTGACAGCATGTTTGAGGGTGTGAGAATACTGACACGTGGCAGCGTGACTTAGGGTGTGAGAATACTGACACGTGGCAGCGTGACTGAGGGTGTAAGAATACTGACACGTGGCAGCGTGTTTGAGGGTGTGAGAATACTGACACGTGGCAGCGTGACTGAGGGTGTGAGAATACTGACACGTGGCAGCGTGACTGAGGGTGTGAGAATACTGACACGTGGCAGCGTGTTTGAGGGTGTGAGAATACTGACACGTGGCAGCGTGTTTGAGGTTGTGACAATACTGACACGTGGCAGCGTGACTGAGGGTGTGAGAATACTGACACGTGGCAGCGTGTCTGAGGGTGTGAGAATACTGACACGTGGCAGCGTGTCTGAGGGTGTGAGAATACTGACACGTGGCAGCGTGTATGAGGGTGTGAGAATACTGACACGTGACAGCATGACTGAGGGTGTGAGAATATTGACACGTGGCAGCGTGACTGAGGGTGTGAGAATACTGACACGTGGCAGCGTGACTGATGTTGTGAGAATACTGACACGTGGCAGAGTGTTTGAGGGTGTGAGAATACTGACACGGGGCAACGTGTTTGAGGGTGTGAGAATACTGACACGTGGCAGCGTGTCTGAGGGTGTGAGAATACTGACACGTGGCAGCGTGACTGAGGGTGTGAGAATACTGACACGTGGCAGCGTGTCTGAGGGTGTGAGAATACTGACACGTGGCAGCGTGACAGCGTGTCTGAGGGTGTGAGAATACTGACACGTGACAGAGTGACAGCGTGACTGAGGGTGTGAGAATACTGACACGTGACAGCGTGTCTGAGGGTGTGAGAATACTGACACGTGACAGCGTGACAGCGTGACTGAGGGTGTGAGAATACTGACACGTGACAGCGTGACAGCGTGTTTGAGGGTGTGAGAATACTGACACATGGCAGCGTGTCTGAGGGTGTGAGAATACTGACACGTGACAGCGTGACAGCGTGACTGAGGGTGTGAGAATACTGACACGTGACAGCGTGACAGCGTGACTGAGGGTCTGAGAATACTGACACGTGGCAGCGTGACTAAGGGTGTGAGAATACTGACACGTGACAGCGTGTCTGAGGGTGTGAGAATACTGACACGTGACAGCGTGACTGAGGGTGTGAGAATACTGACACGTGACAGCGTGTCTGAGGGTGTGAGAATACTGACACGTGACAGCGTGTCTGAGGGTGTGAGAATACTGACACGTGGCAGCGTGACTGAGAGTGTGAGAATACTGACACGTGGCAGCCGGTTTGAGGGTGTGAGAATACTGACACGTGGCAGCGTGTACGAGGGTGTGAGAATACGGACACGTGGCAGCGTGACTGACGGTTTGAGAATACTGACACGTGGCAGCGTGACTGAGGATGTAAGAATACTGACACGTGGCAGCGTGACTGAGGGTGTGAGAATACTGACACGTGGCAGCGTGTTTGAGGGTGTGAGAATTCTGACACGTGGCAGCGTGTTTGAGGCTGTGAGAATAGTGACACGTGGCAGCGTGTCTGAGGATGTGAGAATACTGACACATGGCAGCGTGTCTGAGGGTGTGAGAATACTGACACATGACAGCGTGACAGCGTGTTTGCGGGTGTGAGAATACTGACACGTGGCAGCATGACTGAAGGTGTGAGAATACTTACACGTGGCAGCGTGTTTGAGGGTGTGAGAATACTGACACGTGGCAGCGTGTCTGAGGGTGTGAGAATACTGACACGTGGCAGCGTGTCTGAGGGTGTGAGAATACTGACACGTGACAGCGTGACAGCGTGTTTGAGTGTGTGAGAATACTGAAACGTGGCAGCGTGTCTGAGGGTGTGAGAATACTGACACGTGGCAGCGTGTCTGAGGGTGTGAGAATACTGACAGGTGACAGCGTGACTGAGGGTGTGAGAATACTGACACGTGACAGCATGACAGCGTGTCTGAGGGTGTGAGAATACTGACACGTGGAAGCGTGTCTGAGGGTGTGAGAATACTGACAGGTGGCAGCGTGTCTGAGGGTGTGAGAATACTGACACGTGGCAGCGTGACTGAGGGTGTGAGAATACTGACACGTGACAGCGTGACTGAGGGTGTGAGAATACTGACACGTGACAGCGTGACTGAGGGTGTGAGAATACTGACACGTGGCAGCGTGTTTGAGGGTGTGAGAATACTGACACGTGGCAGCGTATCTGTGGGTGTGAGAATACTGACACGTGGCAGCGTGTCTGAGGGTGTGAGAATACTGACACGTGGCAGCGTGTCTGAGGGTGTGAGAATACTGACACGTGGCAGCGTGTCTGAGGGTGTGAGAATACTGACACGTGGCAGCGTGTCTGAGGGTGTGAGAATACTGACACGTGACAGCGTGTATTAGGGGTGTGAGAATACTGACACGTGGCAGCGTGTTTGAGGGTGTGAGAATACTGACACGTGGCAGCGTGTTTGAGGGTGTGAGAATACTGACACGTGGCAGCGTGTCTGAGGGTGTGAGATTACTGACACGTGGCAGCGTGTCTGAGGGTGTGAGAATACTGACACGTGGCAGCGTGTCTGAGGGTGTGAGAATACTGACACGTGGCAGCGTGTCTGAGGGTGTGAGAATACTGACACGTGACAGCATGACTGAGGGTGTGAGAATATTGACACGTGGCAGCGTGACTGAGGGTGTGAGAATACTGACACGTGGCAGCGTGACTGAGGGTGTGAGAATACTGACACGTGACAGCGTGTTTGAGGGTGTGAGAATACTGACACGTCGCACCGTGACTGAGGGTGTGAGAATACTGACACGTGGCAGCGTGACTGAGGGTGTGAGAATACTGACACGTGGCAGCTTGACTGAGGGTGTGAGAATACTGACATGTGGCAACGTGTCTGAGGGTGTGAGAATACTGACACATGACAGCATGTTTGAGGGTGTGAGAATACTGACACGTGGCAGCGTGACTGAGGGTGTGAGAATACTGACACGTGGCAGCGTGTTTGAGGGTGTGAGAATACTGACACGTGGCAGCGTGACTGAGGGTGTGAGAATACTGACACGTGGCAGCGTGACTGAGGGTGTGAGAATACTGACATGTGGCAGCGTGACTGAGGGTGTGAGAATACTGACACGTGGCACCGTGTCTGAGGGTGTGAGAATACTGACACGTGACAGCCGTGTTTGAGGGTGTGAGAATACTGACACGTGGCAGCGTGTTTGAGGGTGTGAGAATACAGACACGTGGCAGCGTGTCTGAGGGTGTGTGAATACTGACACGTGGCAGCGTGTCTGAGGGTGTGAGAATACTGACACGTGGCAGCGTGTCTGAGGGTGTGAGAATACTGACACGTGGCAGCGTGTCTGAGGGTGTGAGAATACTAACACGTGGCAGCGTGTCTGAGGGTGTGAGAATACTGACACGTGACAGCGTGACTGAGGGTGTGAGAATACTGACACGTGACAGCGTGTCTGAGGGTGTGAGAATACTGACACGTGACAGCGTGTTTGAGGGTGTGAGAATACTGACACGTGGCAGCGTGTCTGAGGGTGTGAGAATACTGACACGTGACAGCATGTTTGAGGGTGTGAGAATACTGACACGTGGCAGCGTGACTGAGGGTGTGAGAATACTGACACGTGGCAGCGTGACTGAGGGTGTAAGAATACTGACACGTGGCAGCGTGTTTGAGGGTGTGAGAATACTGACACGTGGCAGCGTGTTTGAGGGTGTGAGAATACTGACACGTGGCAGCGTGACTGAGGGTGTGAGAATACTGACACGTGGCAGCGTGTTTGAGGGTGTGAGAATACTGACACGTGGCAGCGTGTTTGAGGGTGTGAGAATACTGACACGTGGCAGCGTGTCTGAGGGTGTGAGAATACTGACACGTGACAGAGTGTTTGAGGGTGTGAGAATACTGACACGTGACAGCGTGACTGAGGGTGTGAGAATACTGACACGTGACAGCGTGGCAGCGTGACTGAGGGTGTGAGAATACTGACACGTGGCAGCGTGTTTGAGGGTGTGAGAATACTGACACGTGACAGCGTGACTGAGGGTGTGTGAACACTGACACGAGGCAGCGTGTCTAAGGGTGTGAGAATACTGACATGTGACCGCATGTTTGAGGGTGTGAGAATACTGGCACGTGGCAGCGTGACTGAGGGTGTGAGAATACTGACACGTGGCAGCGTGACTGAGGGTGTGAGAATACTGACACGTGGCAGCGTGACTGAGGGTGCGAGAATACTGACACGTGGCAGCGTGACAGCGTGACTGAGTGTGTGAGAATACTGACACGTGGCAGCGTGACAGCGTGACTGAGTGTGTGAGAATACTGACACGTGGCAGCGTGACTGAGGGTGTGAGAATACTGACACGTGGCAGCGTGTCTGAGGGTGTGAGAATACTGACACGTGGCAGCGTGTCTGAAGGTGTGAGAATACTGACACGTGGCACCGTGTTTGAGGGTGTGAGAATACTGACACGTGACAGCGTGACTGAGGGTGTGAGAATACTGACACGTGGCACCGTGTTTGAGGGTGTGAGAATACTGACACGTGACAGCGTGACTGAGGGTGTGAGAATACTGACACGTGGCAGCGTGTCTGAAGGTGTGAGAATAATGACACGTGGCAGCGTGACTGAGGGTGTGAGAATACTGACACGAGGCAGCGTGTCTGAGGGTGTGAGAATACTGACACGTGACAGCATGTTTGAGGGTGTGAGAATACTGACACGTGGCAGCGTGACTGAGGGTGTGAGAATACTGACACGTGGCAGCGTGTTTGAGGGTGTGAGAATACTGACACGTGACAGCGTGACTGAGGGTGTGAGAATACTGACACGTGGCAGCGTGACTGAGGGTGTGAGAATACTGACACGTGGCAGCGTGACTGAGGGTGTGACAATACTGACACGTGGCAGCGTGTCTGAGGGTGTGAGAATACTGACACGTGACAGGCGTGTTTGAGGGTGTGAGAATACTGACACGTGGCGGCGTATTTGAGGGTTTGAGAATACTGACACGTGGCAGCGTGTCTGAGGGTGTGAGAATACTGACACGTGGCAGCGTGTCTGAGGGTGTGATAATACTGACACGTGGAAGCGTGTCTGAGGGTGTGAGAATACTGACACGTGGCAGCGTGTCTGAAGGTGTGAGAATACTGACACGTGGCAGCGTGTCTGAGGGTGTGAGAATACTGACACGTGACAGCGTGACTGAGGGTGTGAGAATACTGACACATGACAGCGTGTCTGAGGGTGTGAGAATACTGACACGTGACAGCGTGTTTGAGGGTGTGAGAATACTGACACGTGGCAGCGTGTCTGAGGGTGTGAGAATACTGACACGTGACAGCCTGTTTGAGGGTGTGAGAATACTGACACGTGACAGCGTGACTGAGGGTGTGAGAATACTGACACGTGGCAGCGTGACTGAGGGTGTGAGAATACTGACACATGGCAGCGTGTCTGAGGGTGTGAGAATACTGACACGTGGGAGCGTGTCTGAGGGTGTGAGAATACTGACACGTGGCAGCGTGTCTGAGGGTGTGAGAATACTGACACGTGACAGCGTGACAGCGTGTTTGAGGGTGTGAGAATACTGAAACGTGGCAGCGTGTCTGAGGGTGTGAGAATACTGACACGTGGCAGCGTGTCTGAGGGTGTGAGAATACTGACAGGTGACAGCGTGACTGAGGGTGTGAGAATACTGACACGTGACAGCATGACAGCGTGTCTGAGGGTGTGAGAATACTGACACGTGGAAGCGTGTCTGAGGGTGTGAGAATACTGACAGGTGGCAGCGTGTCTGAGGGTGTGAGAATACTGACACGTGGCAGCGTGACTGAGGGTGTGAGAATACTGACACGTGACAGCGTGACTGAGGGTGTGAGAATACTGACACGTGACAGCGTGACTGAGGGTGTGAGAATACTGACACGTGGCAGCGTGTTTGAGGGTGTGAGAATACTGACACGTGGCAGCGTATCTGTGGGTGTGAGAATACTGACACGTGGCAGCGTGTCTGAGGGTGTGAGAATACTGACACGTGGCAGCGTGTCTGAGGGTGTGAGAATACTGACACGTGGCAGCGTGTCTGAGGGTGTGAGAATACTGACACGTGGCAGCGTGTCTGAGGGTGTGAGAATACTGACACGTGACAGCGTGTATTAGGGGTGTGAGAATACTGACACGTGGCAGCGTGTTTGAGGGTGTGAGAATACTGACACGTGGCAGCGTGTCTGAGGGTGTGAGAATACTGACACGTGGCAGCGTGTCTGAGGGTGTGAGATTACTGACACGTGGCAGCGTGTCTGAGGGTGTGAAAATACTGACACGTGGCAGCGTGTCTGAGGGTGTGAGAATACTGACACGTGGCAGCGTGTCTGAGGGTGTGAGAATACTGACACGTGACAGCATGACTGAGGGTGTGAGAATATTGACACGTGGCAGCGTGACTGAGGGTGTGAGAATACTGACACGTGGCAGCTTGACTGAGGGTGTGGGAATACTGACACGTGACAGCGTGTTTGAGGGTGTGAGAATACTGACACGTCGCACCGTGACTGAGGGTGTGAGAATACTGACACGTGGCAGCGTGACTGAGGGTGTGAGAATACTGACACGTGGCAGCGTGTTTGAGGGTGTGAGAATACTGACACGTGGCAGCGTGACAGAGGGTGTGAGAATACTGACACGTGGCAGCGTGACTGAGGGTGTGAGAATACTGACATGTGGCAGCGTGACTGAGGGTGTGAGAATACTGACACGTGGCACCGTGTCTGAGGGTGTGAGAATACTGACACGTGACAGCCGTGTTTGAGGGTGTGAGAATACTGACACGTGGCAGCGTGTTTGAGGGTGTGAGAATACAGACACGTGGCAGCGTGTCTGAGGGTGTGTGAATACTGACACGTGGCAGCGTGTCTGAGGGTGTGAGAATACTGACACGTGGCAGCGTGTCTGAGGGTGTGAGAATACTGACACGTGGCAGCGTGTCTGAGGGTGTGAGAATACTAACACGTGGCAGCGTGTCTGAGGGTGTGAGAATACTGACACGTGACAGCGTGACTGAGGGTGTGAGAATACTGACACGTGACAGCGTGTCTGAGGGTGTGAGAATACTGACACGTGACAGCGTGTTTGAGGGTGTGAGAATACTGACACGTGGCAGCGTGTCTGAGGGTGTGAGAATACTGACACGTGACAGCATGTTTGAGGGTGTGAGAATACTGACACGTGGCAGCGTGACTGAGGGTGTGAGAATACTGACACGTGGCAGCGTGACTGAGGGTGTAAGAATACTGACACGTGGCAGCGTGTTTGAGGGTGTGAGAATACTGACACGTGGCAGCGTGTTTGAGGGTGTGAGAATACTGACACGTGGCAGCGTGACTGAGGGTGTGAGAATACTGACACGTGGCAGCGTGTTTGAGGGTGTGAGAATACTGACACGTGGCAGCGTGTTTGAGGGTGTGAGAATACTGACACGTGGCAGCGTGTCTGAGGGTGTGAGAATACTGACACGTGACAGAGTGTTTGAGGGTGTGAGAATACTGACACGTGACAGCGTGACTGAGGGTGTGAGAATACTGACACGTGACAGCGTGGCAGCGTGACTGAGGGTGTGAGAATACTGACACGTGGCAGCGTGTTTGAGGGTGTGAGAATACTGACACGTGACAGCGTGACTGAGGGAGTGTGAACACTGACACGTGGCAGCGTGTCTAAGGGTGTGAGAATACTGACATGTGACCGCATGTTTGAGGGTGTGAGAATACTGACACGTGGCAGCGTGACTGAGGGTGTGAGAATACTGACACGTGGCAGCGTGACTGAGGGTGTGAGAATACTGACACGTGGCAGCGTGACAGCGTGACTGAGTGTGTGAGAATACTGACACGTGGCAGCGTGACAGCGTGACTGAGTGTGTGAGAATACTGACACGTGGCAGCGTGACTGAGGGTGTGAGAATACTGACACGTGGCAGCGTGTCTGAGGGTGTGAGAATACTGACACGTGGCAGCGTGTCTGAAGGTGTGAGAATACTGACACGTGGCACCGTGTTTGAGGGTGTGAGAATACTGACACGAGGCAGCGTGTCTGAGGGTGTGAGAATACTGACACGTGACAGCATGTTTGAGGGTGTGAGAATACTGACACGTGGCAGCGTGACTGAGGGTGTGAGAATACTGACACGTGGCAGCGTGTTTGAGGGTGTGAGAATACTGACACGTGACAGCGTGACTGAGGGTGTGAGAATACTGACACGTGGCAGCGTGACTGAGGGTGTGAGAATACTGACACGTGGCAGCGTGACTGAGGGTGTGACAATACTGACACGTGGCAGCGTGTCTGAGGGTGTGAGAATACTGACACGTGACAGGCGTGTTTGAGGGTGTGAGAATACTGACACGTGGCGGCGTGTTTGAGGGTGTGAGAATACTGACACGTGGCAGCGTGTCTGAGGGTGTGAGAATACTGACACGTGGCAGCGTGTCTGAGGGTGTGATAATACTGACACGTGGCAGCGTGTCTGAGGGTGTGAGAATACTGACACGTGGCAGCGTGTCTGAGGGTGTGAGAATACTGACACGTGGCAGCGTGTCTGAGGGTGTGAGAATACTGACACGTGACAGCGTGACTGAGGGTGTGAGAATACTGACACATGACAGCGTGTCTGAGGGTGTGAGAATACTGACACGTGACAGCGTGTTTGAGGGTGTGAGAATACTGACACGTGGCAGCGTGTCTGAGGGTGTGAGAATACTGACACGTGACAGCCTGTTTGAGGGTGTGAGAATACTGACACGTGACAGCGTGACTGAGGGTGTGAGAATACTGACACGTGGCAGCGTGACTGAGGGTGTGAGAATACTGACACATGGCAGCGTGTCTGAGGGTGTGAGAATACTGACACGTGGGAGCGTGTCTGAGGGTGTGAGAATACTGACACGTGGCAGCGTGTCTGAGGGTGTGAGAATACTGACACGTGACAGCGTGCCTGAGGTTGTGAGAATACTGACACGTGGCTGCGTGACTGAGGGTGTGAGAATACTGACACGTGGCAGCGTGACTGAGGGTGTGAGAATACTGACACGTGGCAGCGTGACTGAGGGTGTGAGAATACTGACACGTGGCAGCGTGACTGAGTGTGTGAGAATACTGACACGTGGCAGCGTGACAGCGTGACTGAGGGTGTGACAATACTGACACGTGGCAGCGTGTTTGAGGGTGTGAGAATACTGACACGTGGCAGCGTGTCTGAGGATGTGAGAATACTGACACGTGGCAGCGTGTCTGAGGGTGTGAGAATACTGACACGTGGCAGCGTGACTGAGGGTGTGAGAATACTGACACGTGGCAGCGTGTCTGAGGGTGTGAGAATACTGACACATGGCAGCGTGACTGAGGGTGTGAGAATACTGACACGTGGCAGCGTGACTGAGGGTGTGAGAATACTGACACGTGAAAGGCGTGTTTGAGGGTGTGAGAATACTGACACGTGGCAGCGTGACTGAGGGTGTGAGAATACTGACACGTGGCAGTGTGTTTGTGGGTGTGAGAATATTGACACGTGGCACCGTGTCTGAGGGTGTGAGAATACTGGCACGTGGCAGCGTGTCTGAGGGTGTGAGAATACTGACACGTGACAGCATGTTTGAGGGTGTGAGAATACTGACACGTGGCAGCGTTTCTGAGGGTGTGAGAATACTGACACGTGGCAGCGTGTCTGAGGGTGTGAGAATACTGACACGTGACAGCGTGACTGAGGGTGTGAGAATACTGACACGTGGCAGCGTGTTTGAGGGTGTGAGAATACTGACACGTGGCAGCGTGTCTGAGGGTGTGAGAATACGGACACGTGGCAGCGTGACTGAGGGTGTGAGAATACTGACACGTGGCAGCGTGACTGAGGGTGTGAGAATACTGACACGTGGCAGCGTGACTGAGGGTGTGAGAATACTGACACGTGACAGCGTGTTTGAGGGTGTGAGAATACTGACACGTGGCAGCGTGTCAGAGGGTGTGAGAATACTGACACGTGGCAGCGTGACTGAGGGTGTGAGAATACTGACACGTGGCAGCGTGTCTGAGGGTGTGAGAATACTGACACGTGACAGCGTGTTTGAGGGTGTGAGAATACTGACACGTGGCAGCGTGACTGAGGGTGTGAGAATACTGACACGTGACAGGCATGTTTGAGGGTGTGAGAATACTGACACGTGGCAGCGTGTTTGAGGGTGTGAGAATACTGACACGTGGCAGCCTGTCTGAGGGTGTGAGAATACTGACACGTGGCAGCGTGTTTGAGGGTGTGAGAATACTGACACGTGGCAGCGTGTCTGAGGGTGTGTGAATACTGACACGTGACAGCGTGTCTGAGGGTGTGAGAATACTGACACGTGGCAGCGTAACTGAGGGTGTGAGAATACTGACACGTGGCAGCGTGACTGAGGGTGTGAGAATACTGACACGTGGCAGCGTGACTGAGGGTGTGAGAATACTGACACGTGGCAGCGTGACTGAGGGTGTGAGAATACTGACACGTGGCAGCGTGTCTGAGAGTGTGAGAATACTGACACGTGGCAGCGTGTCTGAGGGTGTGAGAATACTGACACGTGGCAGCGTGACTGAGGGTGTGAGAATACTGACACGTGACAGCGTGACAGCGTGACTGAGGGTGTGAGAATACTGACACGTGGCAGCGTGTTTGAGGGTGTGAGAATACTGACACGTGGCAGCGTGACTGAGGGTGTGAGAATACTGACACGTGACAACGTGTTTGAGGGTGTGAGAATACTGACACGTGGCAGCGTGACTGAGGGTGTGAGAATACTGACACGTGGCAGCGTGTCTGAGGGTGTGAGAATACTGACACGTGGCAGCGTGTCTGAGGGTGTGAGAATACTGACACGTGGCAGCGTGTTTGAGGTTGTGACAATACTGACACGTGGCAGCGTGACTGAGGGTGTGAGAATACTGACACGTGACAACGTGTTTGAGGGTGTGAGAATACTGACACGTGGCAGCGTGTCTGAGGGTGTGAGAATACTGACACGTGGCAGCGTGTCTGAGGGTGTGAGAATAGTGACACGTGGCAGCGTGACAGTGTGTCTGAGGGTGTGAGAATACTGACACGTGACAGCGTGACAGCGTGACTGAGGGTGTGAGAATACTGACACGTGACATCGTGACAGCGTGACTGAGGGTGTGAGAATACTGACACGTGACAGCGTGACAGCGTGACTGAGTGTGTGAGAATACTGACACGTGACAGCGTGACAGCGTGACTGAGGGTGTGAGAATACTGACACGTGACAGCATGACAGCGTGACTGAGGGGGTGAGAATACAGACACGTGACAGAGTGACAGCGTGACTGAGGGTGTGAGAATACTGACACGTGGCAGCGTGACTGAGGGTGTGAGAATACTGACACGTGGCAGCGTGTCTGAGGGTGTGAGAATACTGACACGTGGCAGTGTGTTTGAGGGTGTGAGAATACTGACACGTGGCAGCGTGTCTGAGGGTGTGAGAATACTGACACGTGAAAGGCGTGTTTGAGGGTGTGAGAATACTGACACGTGGCAGCGTGACTGAGGGTGTGAGAATACTGACACGTGGCAGTGTGTTTGAGGGTGTGAGAATATTGACACGTGGCAGCGTGTCTGAGGGTGTGAGAATACGGACACGTGGCAGCGTGACTGAGGGTTTGAGAATACTGACACGTGGCAGCGTGACTGAGGATGTAAGAATACTGACACGTGGCAGCGTGTTTGAGGCTGTGAGAATACTGACACGTGGCAGCGTGTCTGAGGGTGTGAGAATACGGACACGTGGCAGCGTGACTGAGGGTTTGAGAATACTGACACGTGGCAGCGTGACTGAGGGTGTGAGAATACTGACACGTGACAGCGTGTCTGAGGGTGTGAGAATACTGACACGTGACAGCGTGACAGCGTGTTTGAGGGTGTGAGAATACTGACACGTGGCAGCGTGACTGAAGGTGTGAGAATACTGACACGTGGCAGCGTGTTTGAGGGTGTGAGAATACTGACATGTGGCAGCGTGTCTGAGGGTGTGAGAATACTGACACGTGGCAGCGTGTCTGAGGGTGTGAGAATACTGACACGTGACAGCGTGACAGCGTCTTTGAGGGTGTGAGAATACTGAAACGTGGCAGCGTGTCTGAGGGTGTGAGAATACTGACACGTGGCAGCGTGTCTGAGGATGTGAGAATACTGACAGGTGACAGCGTGACTGAGGGTGTGAGAATACTGACACGTGACAGCATGACAGCGTGTCTGAGGGTGTGAGAATACTGACACGTGGAAGCGTGTCTGAGGGTGTGAGAATACTGACACGTGGCAGCATGTCTGAGGGTGTGAGAATACTGACACGTGGCAGCGTGTTTGAGGGTGTGAGAATACTGACACGTGGCAGCGTGTCTGAGGGTGTGAGAATACTGACACGTGGCAGAGTCTCTGAGGGTGTGAGAATACTGACACGTGGCAGCGTGACTGAGGGTGTGAGAATACTGACACGTGGCAGCGTGTCTGAGGGTGTGAGAATACTGACACGTGGCAGCGTGTCTGAAGGTGTGAGAATACTGACACGTGGCACCGTGTTTGAGGGTGTGAGAATACTGACACGAGGCAGCGTGTCTGAGGGTGTGAGAATACTGACACGTGACAGCATGTTTGAGGGTGTGAGAATACTGACACGTGGCAGCGTGACTGAGGGTGTGAGAATACTGACACGTGGCAGCGTGTTTGAGGGTGTGAGAATACTGACACGTGACAGCGTGACTGAGGGTGTGAGAATACTGACACGTGGCAGCGTGACTGAGGGTGTGAGAATACTGACACGTGGCAGCGTGACTGAGGGTGTGACAATACTGACACGTGGCAGCGTGTCTGAGGGTGTGAGAATACTGACACGTGACAGGCGTGTTTGAGGGTGTGAGAATACTGACACGTGGCGGCGTGTTTGAGGGTGTGAGAATACTGACACGTGGCAGCGTGTCTGAGGGTGTGAGAATACTGACACGTGGCAGCGTGTCTGAGGGTGTGATAATACTGACACGTGGCAGCGTGTCTGAGGGTGTGAGAATACTGACACGTGGCAGCGTGTCTGAGGGTGTGAGAATACTGACACGTGGCAGCGTGTCTGAGGGTGTGAGAATACTGACACGTGACAGCGTGACTGAGGGTGTGAGAATACTGACACATGACAGCGTGTCTGAGGGTGTGAGAATACTGACACGTGACAGCGTGTTTGAGGGTGTGAGAGTACTGACACGTGGCAGCGTGTCTGAGGGTGTGAGAATACTGACACGTGACAGCCTGTTTGAGGGTGTGAGAATACTGACACGTGACAGCGTGACTGAGGGTGTGAGAATACTGACACGTGGCAGCGTGACTGAGGGTGTGAGAATACTGACACATGGCAGCGTGTCTGAGGGTGTGAGAATACTGACACGTGGGAGCGTGTCTGAGGGTGTGAGAATACTGACACGTGGCAGCGTGTCTGAGGGTGTGAGAATACTGACACGTGACAGCGTGCCTGAGGTTGTGAGAATACTGACACGTGGCTGCGTGACTGAGGGTGTGAGAATACTGACACGTGGCAGCGTGACTGAGGGTGTGAGAATACTGACACGTGGCAGCGTGACTGAGGGTGTGAGAATACTGACACGTGGCAGCGTGACTGAGTGTGTGAGAATACTGACACGTGGCAGCGTGACAGCGTGACTGAGGGTGTGACAATACTGACACGTGGCAGCGTGTTTGAGGGTGTGAGAATACTGACACGTGGCAGCGTGTCTGAGGATGTGAGAATACTGACACGTGGCAGCGTGTCTGAGGGTGTGAGAATACTGACACGTGGCAGCGTGACTGAGGGTGTGAGAATACTGACACGTGGCAGCGTGTCTGAGGGTGTGAGAATACTGACACATGGCAGCGTGACTGAGGGTGTGAGAATACTGACACGTGGCAGCGTGACTGAGGGTGTGAGAATACTGACACGTGAAAGGCGTGTTTGAGGGTGTGAGAATACTGACACGTGGCAGCGTGACTGAGGGTGTGAGAATACTGACACGTGGCAGTGTGTTTGTGGGTGTGAGAATATTGACACGTGGCACCGTGTCTGAGGGTGTGAGAATACTGGCACGTGGCAGCGTGTCTGAGGGTGTGAGAATACTGACACGTGACAGCATGTTTGAGGGTGTGAGAATACTGACACGTGGCAGCGTTTCTGAGGGTGTGAGAATACTGACACGTGGCAGCGTGTCTGAGGGTGTGAGAATACTGACACGTGACAGCGTGACTGAGGGTGTGAGAATACTGACACGTGGCAGCGTGTTTGAGGGTGTGAGAATACTGACACGTGGCAGCGTGTCTGAGGGTGTGAGAATACGGACACGTGGCAGCGTGACTGAGGGTGTGAGAATACTGACACGTGGCAGCGTGACTGAGGGTGTGAGAATACTGACACGTGGCAGCGTGACTGAGGGTGTGAGAATACTGACACGTGACAGCGTGTTTGAGGGTGTGAGAATACTGACACGTGGCAGCGTGTCAGAGGGTGTGAGAATACTGACACGTGGCAGCGTGACTGAGGGTGTGAGAATACTGACACGTGGCAGCGTGTCTGAGGGTGTGAGAATACTGACACGTGACAGCGTGTTTGAGGGTGTGAGAATACTGACACGTGGCAGCGTGACTGAGGGTGTGAGAATACTGACACGTGACAGGCATGTTTGAGGGTGTGAGAATACTGACACGTGGCAGCGTGTTTGAGGGTGTGAGAATACTGACACGTGGCAGCCTGTCTGAGGGTGTGAGAATACTGACACGTGGCAGCGTGTTTGAGGGTGTGAGAATACTGACACGTGGCAGCGTGTCTGAGGGTGTGTGAATACTGACACGTGACAGCGTGTCTGAGGGTGTGAGAATACTGACACGTGGCAGCGTAACTGAGGGTGTGAGAATACTGACACGTGGCAGCGTGACTGAGGGTGTGAGAATACTGACACGTGGCAGCGTGACTGAGGGTGTGAGAATACTGACACGTGGCAGCGTGACTGAGGGTGTGAGAATACTGACACGTGGCAGCGTGTCTGAGAGTGTGAGAATACTGACACGTGGCAGCGTGTCTGAGGGTGTGAGAATACTGACACGTGGCAGCGTGACTGAGGGTGTGAGAATACTGACACGTGACAGCGTGACAGCGTGACTGAGGGTGTGAGAATACTGACACGTGGCAGCGTGTTTGAGGGTGTGAGAATACTGACACGTGGCAGCGTGACTGAGGGTGTGAGAATACTGACACGTGACAACGTGTTTGAGGGTGTGAGAATACTGACACGTGGCAGCGTGACTGAGGGTGTGAGAATACTGACACGTGGCAGCGTGTCTGAGGGTGTGAGAATACTGACACGTGGCAGCGTGTCTGAGGGTGTGAGAATACTGACACGTGGCAGCGTGTTTGAGGTTGTGACAATACTGACACGTGGCAGCGTGACTGAGGGTGTGAGAATACTGACACGTGACAACGTGTTTGAGGGTGTGAGAATACTGACACGTGGCAGCGTGTCTGAGGGTGTGAGAATACTGACACGTGGCAGCGTGTCTGAGGGTGTGAGAATAGTGACACGTGGCAGCGTGACAGTGTGTCTGAGGGTGTGAGAATACTGACACGTGACAGCGTGACAGCGTGACTGAGGGTGTGAGAATACTGACACGTGACATCGTGACAGCGTGACTGAGGGTGTGAGAATACTGACACGTGACAGCGTGACAGCGTGACTGAGTGTGTGAGAATACTGACACGTGACAGCGTGACAGCGTGACTGAGGGTGTGAGAATACTGACACGTGACAGCATGACAGCGTGACTGAGGGGGTGAGAATACAGACACGTGACAGAGTGACAGCGTGACTGAGGGTGTGAGAATACTGACACGTGGCAGCGTGACTGAGGGTGTGAGAATACTGACACGTGGCAGCGTGTCTGAGGGTGTGAGAATACTGACACGTGGCAGTGTGTTTGAGGGTGTGAGAATACTGACACGTGGCAGCGTGTCTGAGGGTGTGAGAATACTGACACGTGAAAGGCGTGTTTGAGGGTGTGAGAATACTGACACGTGGCAGCGTGACTGAGGGTGTGAGAATACTGACACGTGGCAGTGTGTTTGAGGGTGTGAGAATATTGACACGTGGCAGCGTGTCTGAGGGTGTGAGAATACGGACACGTGGCAGCGTGACTGAGGGTTTGAGAATACTGACACGTGGCAGCGTGACTGAGGATGTAAGAATACTGACACGTGGCAGCGTGTTTGAGGCTGTGAGAATACTGACACGTGGCAGCGTGTCTGAGGGTGTGAGAATACGGACACGTGGCAGCGTGACTGAGGGTTTGAGAATACTGACACGTGGCAGCGTGACTGAGGGTGTGAGAATACTGACACGTGACAGCGTGTCTGAGGGTGTGAGAATACTGACACGTGACAGCGTGACAGCGTGTTTGAGGGTGTGAGAATACTGACACGTGGCAGCGTGACTGAAGGTGTGAGAATACTGACACGTGGCAGCGTGTTTGAGGGTGTGAGAATACTGACATGTGGCAGCGTGTCTGAGGGTGTGAGAATACTGACACGTGGCAGCGTGTCTGAGGGTGTGAGAATACTGACACGTGACAGCGTGACAGCGTCTTTGAGGGTGTGAGAATACTGAAACGTGGCAGCGTGTCTGAGGGTGTGAGAATACTGACACGTGGCAGCGTGTCTGAGGATGTGAGAATACTGACAGGTGACAGCGTGACTGAGGGTGTGAGAATACTGACACGTGACAGCATGACAGCGTGTCTGAGGGTGTGAGAATACTGACACGTGGAAGCGTGTCTGAGGGTGTGAGAATACTGACACGTGGCAGCATGTCTGAGGGTGTGAGAATACTGACACGTGGCAGCGTGTTTGAGGGTGTGAGAATACTGACACGTGGCAGCGTGTCTGAGGGTGTGAGAATACTGACACGTGGCAGAGTCTCTGAGGGTGTGAGAATACTGACACGTGGCAGCGTGTCTGAGGGTGTGAGAAAACTGACACGTGACATCGTGACTGAGGGTGTGAGAATACTGACACGTGGCAGCGTGACTGAGGGTGTGAGAATACTGACACGTGGCAGCGTGACTGAGGGTGTGAGAATACTGACACGTGACAGCGTGTCTGAGGGTGTGAGAATACTGACACGTGACAGCGTGTCTGAGGGTGTGAGAATACTGACACGTGGCAGCGTGACTGAGGGTGTGAGAATACTGACACGTGGCAGCCTGTTTGAGGGTGTGAGAATACTGACACGTGGCAGCTTGTCTGAGGGTGTGAGAATACGGACACGTGGCAGCGTGACTGAGGGTTTGAGAATACTGACACGTGGCAGCGTGACTGAGGATGTAAGAATACTGACACGTGGCAGCGTGACTGAAGGTGTGAGAATACTGACACGTGGCAGCGTGTTTGAGGGTGTGAGAATACTGACATGTGGCAGCGTGTCTGAGGGTGTGAGAATACTGACACGTGGCAGCGTGTCTGAGGGTGTGAGAATACTGACACGTGACAGCGTGACAGCGTGTTTGAGGGTGTGAGAATACTGAAACGTGGCAGCGTGTCTGAGGGTGTGAGAATACTGACACGTGGCAGCGTGTCTGAGGATGTGAGAATACTGACAGGTGACAGCGTGACTGAGGGTGTGAGAATACTGACACGTGACAGCATGACAGCGTGTCTGAGGGTGTGAGAATACTGACACGTGGAAGCGTGTCTGAGGGTGTGAGAATACTGACACGTGGCAGCATGTCTGAGGGTGTGAGAATACTGACACGTGGCAGCGTGTTTGAGGGTGTGAGAATACTGACACGTGGCAGCGTGTCTGAGGGTGTGAGAATACTGACACGTGGCAGCGTCTCTGAGGGTGTGAGAATACTGACACGTGGCAGCGTGTCTGAGGGTGTGAGAATACTGACACGTGACAGCGTGACTGAGGGTGTGAGAATACTGACACGTGGCAGCGTATCGGAGGGTGTGAGAATACTGACACGTGGCAGCGTGTTTGAGGGTGTGAGAATACTGACACGTGGCAGCGTGACTGAGGGTGTGAGAATACTGACACGTGGCAGCGTGTCTGAGGGTGTGAGAATACTGACACGTGGCAGCGTGTCTGAGGGTGTGAGAATACTGACACGTGACAGCGTGACTGAGGGTGTGAGAATACTGACACGTGACAGCGTGTCTGAGGGTGTGAGAATACTGACACGTGACAGCGTGACTGAGGGTGTGAGAATACTGACACGTGGCAGCGTGTCTGAGGGTGTGAGAATACTGAAACGTGGCAGCGTGACTGAGGGTGTGAGAATACTGACACGTGGCAGCGTGTTTGAGGGTTTGAGAATACTGACACGTGGCAGCGTGTTTGAGGGTGTGAGAATACTGACACGTGGCAGCGTGTCTGAGGGTGTGAGAATACTGACACGTGACAGCATGTTTGAGGGTGTGAGAATACTGACACGTGGCATCGTGACTGAGGGTGTGAGAATACTGACACGTGGCAGCGTGTTTGAGGGTGTGAGAATACTGACACGTGACAGCGTGACTGAGGGTGTGTGAATACTGAAACGTGACAGCATGTTTGAGGGTGTGAGAATCCTGACACGTGGCAGCGTGTCTGAGGGTGTGAGAATACTGACACATGGCAGCATGTTTGAGGGTGTGAGAATACTGACACTTGGCAGCGTGTCTGAGGGTGTGAGAATACTGACACATAGCAGCGTGACTGAGGGTGTGAGAATACTGACACGTGGCAGCGTGACTGAGGGTGTGAGAATACTGACACGTGGCAGCGTGTTTGAGGGTGTGAGAATACTGACACGTGGCAGCGTGACTGAGGGTGTGAGAATACTGACACTTGGCAGCATGACAGCGTGACTGAGTGTGTGAGAATACTGACACGTGGCAGCGTGACAGCGTGACTGAGTGTGTGAGAATACTGACACGTGGCAGCGTGACTGAGGGTGTGACAATACTGACACGTGGCAGCGTGTCTGAGGGTGTGAGAATACTGACACGTGACAGGCGTGTTTGAGGGTGTGAGAATACTGACACGTGGCGGCGTGTTTGAGGGTGTGAGAATACTGACACGTGGCAGCGTGTCTGAGGGTGTGAGAATACTGACACGTGGCAGCGTGTCTGAGGGTGTGATAATACTGACACGTGGCAGCGTGTCTGAGGGTGTGAGAATACTGACACGTGGCAGCGTGTCTGAGGGTGTGAGAATACTGACACGTGGCAGCGTGTCTGAGGGTGTGAGAATACTGACACGTGACAGCGTGACTGAGGGTGTGAGAATACTGACACATGACAGCGTGTCTGAGGGTGTGAGAATACTGACACGTGACAGCGTGTTTGAGGGTGTGAGAATACTGACACGTGGCAGCGTGTCTGAGGGTGTGAGAATACTGACACGTGACAGCCTGTTTGAGGGTGTGAGAATACTGACACGTGACAGCGTGACTGAGGGTGTGAGAATACTGACACGTGGCAGCGTGACTGAGGGTGTGAGAATACTGACACATGGCAGCGTGTCTGAGGGTGTGAGAATACTGACACGTGGGAGCGTGTCTGAGGGTGTGAGAATACTGACACGTGGCAGCGTGTCTGAGGGTGTGAGAATACTGACACGTGACAGCGTGCCTGAGGTTGTGAGAATACTGACACGTGGCAGCGTGACTGAGGGTGTGAGAATACTGACACGTGGCAGCGTGACTGAGGGTGTGAGAATACTGACACGTGGCAGCGTGACTGAGGGTGTGAGAATACTGACACGTGGCAGCGTGACTGAGTGTGTGAGAATACTGACACGTGGCAGCGTGACAGCGTGACTGAGGGTGTGACAATACTGACACGTGGCAGCGTGTTTGAGGGTGTGAGAATACTGACACGTGGCAGCGTGTCTGAGGGTGTGAGAATACTGACACGTGGCAGCGTGACTGAGGGTGTGAGAATACTGACACGTGGCAGCGTGACTGAGGGTGTGAGAATACTGACATGTGGCAGCGTGTCTGAGGGTGTGAGAATACTGACACGTGACAGCGTGTCTGAGGGTGTGAGAATACTGACACGTGGCAGCGTGACTGAGGGTGTGAGAATACTGACACGTGAAAGGCGTGTTTGAGGGTGTGAGAATACTGACACGTGGCAGCGTGACTGAGGGTGTGAGAATACTGACACGTGGCAGTGTGTTTGAGGGTGTGAGAATATTGACACGTGGCAGCGTGTCTGAGGGTGTGAGATTACTGGCACGTGGCAGCGTGTCTGAGGGTGTGAGAATACTGACACGTGACAGCATGTTTGAGGGTGTGAGAATACTGACACGTGGCAGCGTTTCTGAGGGTGTGAGAATACTGACACGTGGCAGCGTGTCTGAGGGTGTGAGAATACTGACACGTGACAGCGTGACTGAGGGTGTGAGAATACTGACACGTGGCAGCGTGTTTGAGGGTGTGAGAATACTGACACGTGGCAGCGTGTCTGAGGGTGTGAGAATACGGACACGTGGCAGCGTGACTGAGGGTGTGAGAATACTGACACGTGGCAGCGTGACTGAGGGTGTGAGAATACTGACACGTGGCAGCGTGACTGAGGGTGTGAGAATACTGACACGTGACAGCGTGTTTGAGGGTGTGAGAATACTGACACGTGGCAGCGTGTCAGAGGGTGTGAGAATACTGACACGTGGCAGCGTGACTGAGGGTGTGAGAATACTGACACGTGGCAGCGTGTCTGAGGGTGTGAGAATACTGACACGTGACAGCGTGTTAGAGGGTGTGAGAATACTGACACGTGGCAGCGTGACTGAGGGTGTGAGAATACTGACACGTGACAGGCGTGTTTGAGGGTGTGAGAATACTGACACGTGGCAGCGTATTTGAGGGTGTGAGAATACTGACACGTGGCAGCCTGTCTGAGGGTGTGAGAATACTGACACGTGACAGGCGTGTTTGAGGGTGTGAGAATACTGACACGTGGCAGCGTGTCTGAGGGTGTGAGAATACTGACACGTGACAGGCGTGTTTGAGGGTGTGAGAATACTGACACGTGGCAGCGTATTTGAGGGTGTGAGAATACTGACACGTGGCAGCCTGTCTGAGGGTGTGAGAATACTGACACGTGACAGGCGTGTTTGAGGGTGTGAGAATACTGACACGTGGCAGCGTATTTGAGGGTGTGAGAATACTGACACGTGGCAGCGTGTCTGAGGGTGTGAGAA
The DNA here is from genome assembly GCF_964194155.1 of Cetorhinus maximus. Taxonomy (NCBI): domain Eukaryota; kingdom Metazoa; phylum Chordata; class Chondrichthyes; order Lamniformes; family Cetorhinidae; genus Cetorhinus; species Cetorhinus maximus. The sequence continues at coordinate 82,889 of NW_027596470.1, forward strand.
TACTGACACGTGACAGCGTGTCTGAGGGTGTGAGAATACTGACACGTGGCAGCGTAACTGAGGGTGTGAGAATACTGACACGTGGCAGCGTGACTGAGGGTGTGAGAATACTGACACGTGGCAGCGTGACTGAGGGTGTGAGAATACTGACACGTGGCAGCGTGACTGAGGGTGTGAGAATACTGACACGTGGCAGCGTGTCTGAGAGTGTGAGAATACTGACACGTGGCAGCGTGTCTGAGGGTGTGAGAATACTGACACGTGGCAGCGTGTTTGAGGGTGTGAGAATTCTGACACGTGGCAGCGTGACTGAGGGTGTGAGAATACTGACACGTGACAACGTGTTTGAGGGTGTGAGAATACTGACACGTGGCAGCGTGACTGAGGGTGTGAGAATACTGACACGTGGCAGCGTGTCTGAGGGTGTGAGAATACTGACACGTGGCAGCGTGTCTGAGGGTGTGAGAATACTGACACGTGGCAGCGTGTTTGAGGTTGTGACAATACTGACACGTGGCAGCGTGACTGAGGGTGTGAGAATACTGACACGTGACAACGTGTTTGAGGGTGTGAGAATACTGACACGTGGCAGCGTGTCTGAGGGTGTGAGAATACTGACACGTGGCAGCGTGTATGAGGGTGTGAGAATAGTGACACGTGGCAGCGTGACAGTGTGTCTGAGGATGTGAGAATACTGACACGTGACAGCGTGACAGCGTGACTGAGGGTGTGAGAATACTGACACGTGACATCGTGACAGCGTGACTGAGGGTGTGAGAATACTGACACGTGACAGCGTGACAGCGTGACTGAGGGTGTGAGAATACTGACACGTGACAGCGTGACAGCGTGACTGAGGGTGTGAGAATACTGACACGTGACAGCATGACAGCGTGACTGAGGGGGTGAGAATACAGACACGTGACAGAGTGACAGCGTGACTGAGGGTGTGAGAATACTGACACGTGGCAGCGTGACTGAGGGTGTGAGAATACTGACACGTGACAGCGTGTCTGAGGGTGTGAGAATACTGACACGTAACAGCGTGACTGAGGGTGTGAGAATACTGACACGTGACAGCGTGTCTGAGGGTGTGAGAATACTGACACGCGACAGCGTGTCTGAGGGTGTGAGAATACTGACACGTGGCAGCGTGACTGAGGGTGTGAGAATACTGACACGTGGCAGCCTGTTTGAGGGTGTGAGAATACTGACACGTGGGAGCGTGTATGAGGGTGTGAGAATACGGACACGTGGCAGCGTGACTGAGGGTTTGAGAATACTGACACGTGGCAGCGTGACTGAGGATGTAAGAATACTGACACGTGGCAGCGTGTTTGAGGCTGTGAGAATACTGACACGTGGCAGCGTGTCTGAGGGTGTGAGAATACTGACACATGGCAGCGTGTCTGAGGGTGTGAGAATACTGACACGTGACAGCGTGTCTGAGGGTGTGAGAATACTGACACGTGACAGCGTGACAGCGTGTTTGAGGGTGTGAGAATACTGACACGTGGCAGCGTGACTGAAGGTGTGAGAATACTGACACGTGGCAGCGTGTTTGAGGGTGTGAGAATACTGACATGTGGCAGCGTGTCTGAGGGTGTGAGAATACTGACACGTGGCAGCGTGTCTGAGGGTGTGAGAATACTGACACGTGACAGCGTGACAGCGTGTTTGAGGGTGTGAGAATACTGAAACGTGGCAGCGTGTCTGAGGGTGTGAGAATACTGACACGTGGCAGCGTGTCTGAGGATGTGAGAATACTGACAGGTGACAGCGTGACTGAGGGTGTGAGAATACTGACACGTGACAGCATGACAGCGTGTCTGAGGGTGTGAGAATACTGACACGTGGAAGCGTGTCTGAGGGTGTGAGAATACTGACACGTGGCAGCATGTCTGAGGGTGTGAGAATACTGACACGTGGCAGCGTGTTTGAGGGTGTGAGAATACTGACACGTGGCAGCGTGTCTGAGGGTGTGAGAATACTGACACGTGGCAGCGTCTCTGAGGGTGTGAGAATACTGACACGTGGCAGCGTGTCTGAGGGTGTGAGAAAACTGACACGTAACAGCGTGACTGAGGGTGTGAGAATACTGACACGTGACAGCGTGTCTGAGGGTGTGAGAATACTGACACGTGACAGCGTGTCTGAGGGTGTGAGAATACTGACACGTGGCAGCGTGACTGAGGGTGTGAGAATACTGACACGTGGCAGCCTGTTTGAGGGTGTGAGAATACTGACACGTGGCAGCGTGTCTGAGGGTGTGAGAATACGGACACGTGGCAGCGTGACTGAGGGTTTGAGAATACTGACACGTGGCAGCGTGACTGAGGATGTAAGAATACTGACACGTGGCAGCGTGACTGAAGGTGTGAGAATACTGACACGTGGCAGCGTGACAGCGTGTTTGAGGGTGTGAGAATACTGAAACGTGGCAGCGTGTCTGAGGGTGTGAGAATACTGACACGTGACAGCGTGACAGCGTGTTTGAGGGTGTGAGAATACTGAAACGTGGCAGCGTGTCTGAGGGTGTGAGAATACTGACACGTGGCAGCGTGTCTGAGGATGTGAGAATACTGACAGGTGACAGCGTGACTGAGGGTGTGAGAATACTGACACGTGACAGCATGACAGCGTGTCTGAGGGTGTGAGAATACTGACACGTGGAAGCGTGTCTGAGGGTGTGAGAATACTGACACGTGGCAGCATGTCTGAGGGTGTGAGAATACTGACACGTGGCAGCGTGTTTGAGGGTGTGAGAATACTGACACGTGGCAGCGTGTCTGAGGGTGTGAGAATACTGACACGTGGCAGCGTCTCTGAGGGTGTGAGAATACTGACACGTGGCAGCGTGTCTGAGGGTGTGAGAAAACTGACACGTGGCAGCGTGTCTGAGGGTGTGAGAATACTGACATGTGACAGCGTGTTTGAGGGTGTGAGAATACTGACACGTGGCAGCGTGTTTGAGGGTGTGAGAATACTGACACGTGGCAGCGTGACTGAGGGTGTGAGAATACTGACTCGTGGCAGCGTATCGGAGGGTGTGAGAATACTGACACGTGGCAGCGTGTTTGAGGGTGTGAGAATACTGACACGTGGCAGCGTGACTGAGGGTGTGAGAATACTGACACGTGGCAGCGTGTCTGAGGGTGTGAGAATACTGACACGTGGCAGCGTGTCTGAGGGTTTGAGAATACTGACACGTGACAGCGTGACTGAGGGTGTGAGAATACTGACACGTGACAGCGTGTCTGAGGGTGTGAGAATACTGACACGTGACAGCGTGACTGAGGGTGTGAGAATACTGACACGTGGCAGCGTGTCTGAGGGTGTGAGAATACTGAAACGTGGCAGCGTGACTGAGGGTGTGAGAATACTGACACGTGGCAGCGTGTTTGAGGGTTTGAGAATACTGACACGTGGCAGCGTGTTTGAGGGTGTGAGAATACTGACACGTGGCAGCGTGTCTGAGGGTGTGAGAATACTGACACGTGACAGCATGTTTGAGGATGTGAGAATACTGACACGTGGCATCGTGACTGAGGGTGTGAGAATACTGACACGTGGCAGCGTATTTGAGGGTGTGAGAATACTGACACGTGACAGCGTGACTGAGGGTGTGTGAATACTGAAACGTGACAGCATGTTTGAGGGTGTGAGAATCCTGACACGTGGCAGCGTGTCTGAGGGTGTGAGAATACTGACACATGGCAGCATGTTTGAGGTTGTGAGAATACTGACACGTGGCAGCGTGTCTGAGGGTGTGAGAATACTGACACGTAGCAGCGTGACTGAGGGTGTGAGAATACTGACACGTGGCAGCGTGACTGAGGGTGTGAGAATACTGACACGTGGCAGCGTGTTTGAGGGTGTGAGAATACTGACACGTGGCAGCGTGACTGAGGGTGTGAGAATACTGACACTTGGCAGCATGACAGCGTGACTGAGTGTGTGAGAATACTGACACGTGGCAGCGTGACAGCGTGACTGAGTGTGTGAGAATACTGACACGTGGCAGCGTGACTGAGTGTGTGAGAATACTGACACGTGGCAGCGTGTCTGAGGGTGTGAGAATACTGACACGTGGCAGCGTGTCTGAGGGTGTGAGAATACTGACACGTGGCACCGTGTTTGAGGATGTGAGAATACTGAGACGTGGCAGTTTGTCTGAGGGTGTGAGAATACTGACACGTGACAGCATGTTTGAGGGTGTGAGAATACTGACAAGTGGCAGCGTGACTGAGGGTGTGAGAATACTGACACGTGGCAGCGTGTTTGAGGGTGTGAGAATACTGACACGTGACTGCGTGACTGAGGGTGTGAGAATACTGACACGTGGCAGTGAGACTGAGGGTGTGAGAATACTGACACGTGGCAGCGTGTCTGAGGGTGTGAGAATACAGACACGTGAAAGGCGTGTTTGAGGGTGTGAGAATACTGACACGTGGCAGCGTGTTTGAGGGTGTGAGAATACTGACACGTGGCAGCGTGTCTGAGGGTGTGAGAATACTGACACGTGGCAGCGTGTCTGAGGGTGTGAGAATACTGACACGTGGCAGCGTGTCTGAGGGTGTGAGAATACTGACACGTGGCAGCGTGTCTGAGGGTGTGAGAATACTGACACGTGGCAGCGTGTCTGAGGGTGTGAGAATACTGACACGTGACAGCGTGACTGAGGGTGTGAGAATACTGACACATGACAGCGTGTCTGAGGGTGTGAGAATACTGACACGTGACAGCGTGTTTGAGGGTGTGAGAATACTGACACGTGGCACCGTGTCTGAGGGTGTGAGAATACTGACACGTGACAGCATGTTTGAGGGTGTGAGAATACTGACACGTGGCAGCGTGACTGAGGGTGTGAGAATACTGACACGTGGCAGCGTGACTGAGGGTGTGAGAATACTGACACGTGGCAGCGTGTTTGAGGGTGTGAGAATATTGAAACGTGGCAGCGTGACTGAGGGTGTGAGAATACTGACACGTGGCAGCGTGTCTGAGGGTGTGAGAATACTGAAACGTGGCACCGTGTCTGAGGGTGTGAGAATACTGACACGTGACAGCGTGACTGAGGGTGTGAGAATACTGACACGTGACAGCGTGTCTGAGGGTGTGAGAATACTGACACGTGACAGCGTGACTGAGGGTGTGAGAATACTGACACGTGGCAGCGTGACTGAGGGTGTGAGAATACTGACACGTGGCAGCGTGTTTGAGGGTGTGAGAATACTGACACGTGGCAGCGTGTTTGAGGGTGTGAGAATACTGACACGTGGCAGCGTGTCTGAGGGTGTGAGAATACTGACACGGGACAGCATGTTTGAGGGTGTGAGAATACTGACACGTGACAGCGTGACTGAGGGTGTGAGAATACTGACAAGTGACAGCGTGGCAGCGTGACTGAGGGTGTGAGAATACTGACACGTGGCAGCGTGTTTGAGGGTGTGAGAATACTGACACGTGACAGCGTGACTGAGGGTGTGAGAATACTGACATGTGGCAGCGTGTCTGAGGGTGTGAGAATACTGACACGTGACAGCATGTTTGAGGGTGTGAGAATACTGACACGTGGCAGCGTTTCTGAGGGTTTGAGAATACTGACACGTTACACCATGTTTGAGGGTGTGAGAATACTGACACGTGGCAGCGTGTCTGAGGGTGTGAGAATACTGACACGTGACAGCATGTTTGAGGGTGTGAGAATACTTACACGTGGCAGCGTGACTGAGGGTGTGAGAATACTGACACGTGGCAGCGTGACTGAGGGTGTGAGAATACTGACACGTGGCAGCGTATCTGAGGGTGTGAGAATACTGACACGTGGCAGCGTGTCTGAGGGTGTGAGAATACTGACACGTGGCAGCGTGTCTGAGGGTGTGAGAATACTGACAAGTGGCATCGTGTTTGAGGTTGTGACTATACTGACACGTGGCAGCTTGACTGAGGGTGTGAGAATACTGACACGTGACAATGTGTTTCAGGGTGTGAGAATACTGACACGTGGCAGCGTGACTGAGCGTGTGAGAATACTGACACGTGACAACGTGTTTGAGGGTGTGAGAATACTGACACGTGGCAGCGTGTCTGAGGGTGTGAGAATACTGACACGTGGCAGCGTGTCTGAGGGTGTGAGAATACTGACACGTGGCAGCGTGTTTGAGGTTGTGACAATACTGACACGTGGCAGCTTTACTGAGGGTGTGAGAAAACTGACACGTGGCAGCGTGTCTGAGGGTGTGAGAATACTGACACGTGACAATGTGTTTCAGGGTGTGAGAATACTGACACGTGGCAGCGTGACTGAGCGTGTGAGAATACTGACACGTGACAACGTGTTTGAGGGTGTGAGAATACTGACACGTGGCAGCGTGTCTGAGGGTGTGAGAATACTGACACGTGGCAGCGTGACAGCGTGTCTGAGGGTGTGAGAATACTGACAAGTGACAGCGTGACAGCGTGACTGAGGGTGTGAGAATACTGACACGTGACAGCGTGACAGCGTGACTGAGGGTGTGAGAATACTGACACGTGACAGCGTGGCAGCGTGACTGAGGGTGTGAGAATACTGACACGTGGCAGCGTGACTGAGGGTGTGAGAATACTGACACGTGGCAGCGTGACTGAGGGTGTGAGAATACTGACACGTGACAGCGTGTCTGAGGGTGTGAGAATACTGACACGTGACAGCGTGACTGAGGGTGTGAGAATACGGACACGTGGCAGCGTGACTGAGGGTGTGAGAATACTGACACGTGGCAGCGTGACTGAGGGTTTGAGAATACTGACACGTGGCAGCGTGTTTGAGGCTGTGAGAATACTGACACGTGGCAGCGTGTCTGAGGGTGTGAGAATACTGACACATGGCAGCGTGTCTGAGGGTGTGAGAATACTGGCACGTGACAGCGTGTCTGAGGGTGTGAGAATACTGACACGTGACAGCGTGACAGCGTTTTTGAGGGTGTGAGAATACTGACACGTGGCAGCGTGACTGAAGGTGTGAGAATACTGACACGTGGCAGCGTGTTTGAGGGTGTGAGAATACTGACATGTGGCAGCGTGTCTGAGGGTGTGAGAATAATGACACGTGGCAGCGTGTCTGAGGGTGTGAGAATACTGACAGGTGACAGCGTGACAGCGTGTTTGAGGGTGTGAGAATACTGAAACGTGGCAGCGTGTCTGAGGGTGTGAGAATACTGACACGTGACAGCGTGTCTGAGGGTGTGAGAATACTGACACGTGGCAGCGTGTCTGAGGGTGTGAGAATACTGACACGTGGCAGCGTGACTGAGGGTGTGAGAATACTGACACGTGGCAGCGTCTCTGAGGGTGTGAGAATACTGACACGTGGCAGCGTGTCTGAGGGTGTGAGAAAACTGACACGTGGCAGCGTGTCTGAGGGTGTGAGAATACTGACACGTGACAGCGTGTTTGAGGGTGTGAGAATACTGACACGTGGCAGCGTGTTTGAGGGTGTGAGAATACTGACACGTGGCAGCGTGACTGAGGGTGTGAGAATACTGACACGTGGCAGCGTGACTGAGGGTGTGAGAATACTGACACGTGGCAGCGTGACTGAGGGTGTGAGAATACTGACACGTGGCAGCGTGACGGAGTGTGTGAGAATACTGACACGTGGCAGCGTGTTTGAGGGTGTGAGAATACTGACACAAGGCAGCGTGACTGAGGCTGTGAGAATACTGACACGTGGCAGTGTGTCTGAGGGTGTGAGAATACTGACACATGGCAGCGTGACTGAGGGTGTGAGAATACTGACACGTGACAGCGTGTCTGAGGGTGTGAGAATACTGACACGTGACAGCGTGACTGAGGGTGTGAGAATACTGACACGTGGCAGCGTGACTGAGGGTGTGAGAATACTGACACGTGGCAGCGTGTTTGAGGGTGTGAGAATACTGACACGTGGCAGCGTGTTTGAGGGTGTGAGAATACTGACACGTGGCAGCGTGTCTGAGGGTGTGAGAATACTGACACGTGACAGCATGTTTGAGGGTGTGAGAATACTGACACGTGACAGCGTGACTGAGGGTGTGAGAATACTGACACGTGACAGCGTGTTTGAGGGTGTGAGAATACTGACACGTGACAGCGTGAATGAGGGTGTGTGAATACTGACACGTGGCAGCGTGTCTGAGGGTGTGAGAATACTGAAATGTGACAGCATGTTTGAGGGTGTGAGAATACGGACACGTGGCAGCGTGTCTGAGGGTGTGAGAATACTGACACATGGCAGCATGTTTGAGGGTGTGAGAATACTGACACGTGGCAGCGTGACTGAGGGTGTGAGAATACTGACACGTGGCAGCGTGACTGAGGGTGTGAGAATACTGACACGTGGCAGCGTGACTGAGGGTGTGAGAATACTGACACTTGGCAGCGTGACTGAGGGTGTGAGAATACTGACACGTGACAACGTGTTTGAGTGTGTGAGAATACTGACACGTGGCAGCGTGACTGAGTGTGTGAGAATACTGACACGTGGCAGCGTGACAGCGTGACTGAGGGTGTGAGAATACTGGCACGTGGCAACGTGTCTGAGGGTGTGAGAATACTGACACGTGGCAGCGTGTCTGAGGGTGTGAGAATACTGACACGTTACAGCGTGACTGAGGGTGTGAGAATACTGACACATGACAGCGTGTCTGAGGGTGTGAGAATACTGACACGTGACAGCGTGTTTGAGGGTGTGAGAATACTGACACGTGGCAGCGTGTCTGAGGGTGTGAGAATACTGACACGTGACAGCATGTTTGAGGGTGTGAGAATACTGACACGTGGCAGCGTGACTGAGGGTGTGAGAATACTGACACGTGGCAGCGTGACTGAGGGTGTGAGAATACTGACACGTGGCAGCGTGTTTGAGGGTGTGAGAATACTGACACGTGGCAGCGTGACTGAGGGTGTGAGAATACTGACACGTGGCAGCGTGTCTGAGGGTGTGAGAATACTGACACGTGGCAGCGTGTCTGAGGGTGTGAGAATACTGACACGTGACAGCGTGACAGCGTGTTTGAGGGTGTGAGAATACTGAAACGTGGCAGCGTGTCTGAGGGTGTGAGAATACTGACACGTGGCAGCGTGTCTGAGGATGTGAGAATACTGACACGTGGCAGCGTGTTTGAGGGTGTGAGAATACTGACACGTGGCAGCGTGTCTGAGGGTGTGAGAATACTCACACGTGGCAGCGTCTCTGAGGGTGTGAGAATACTGACACGTGGCAGCGTGTCTGAGGGTGTGAGAAAACTGACACGTGGCAGCGTGTCTGAGGGTGTGAGAATACTGACACGTGACAGCGTGTTTGAGGGTGTGAGAATACTGACACGTGGCAGCGTGTTTGAGGATGTGAGAATACTGACACGTGGCAGCGTGACTGAGGGTGTGAGAATACTGACACGTGGCAGCGTGACGGAGGGTGTGAGAATACTGACACGTGGCAGCGTGTTTGAGGGTGTGAGAATACTGACACGTGGCAGCGTGACTGAGGCTGTGAGAATACTGACACGTGGCAGCGTGTCTGAGGGTGTGAGAATACTGACACGTGGCAGCGTGTCTGAGGGTGTGAGAATACTGACACGTGACAGCGTGACTGAGGGTGTGAGAATACTGACACGTGACAGCGTGTCTGAGGGTGTGAGAATACTGACACGTGACAGCGTGACTGAGGGTGTGAGAATACTGACACGTGGCAGCGTGACTGAGGGTGTGAGAATACTGACACGTGGCAGCGTGTTTGAGGGTGTGAGAATACTGACACGTGGCAGCGTGTTTGAGGGTGTGAGAATACTGACACGTGGCAGCGTGTCTGAGGGTGTGAGAATACTGACACGTGACAGCGTGTTTGAGGGTGTGAGAATACTGACACGTGGAAGCGTGTCTGAGGGTGTGAGAATACTGACACGTGACAGCGTGTTTGAGGGTGTGAGAATACTGACACGTGGCAGCGTGTTTGAGGGTGTGAGAATACTGACACGTGGCAGCGTGACTGAGGGTGTGAGAATACTGACACGTGGCAGCGTGACGGAGGGTGTGAGAATACTGACACGTGGCAGCGTGTTTGAGGGTGTGAGAATACTGACACGTGGCAGCGTGACTGAGGCTGTGAGAATACTGACACGTGGCAGCGTGTCTGAGGGTGTGAGAATACTGACACGTGGCAGCGTGTCTGAGGTTGTGAGAATACTGACACGTGACAGCGTGACTGAGGGTGTGAGAATACTGACACGTGACAGCGTGTCTGAGGGTGTGAGAATACTGACACGTGACAGCGTGACTGAGGGTGTGAGAATACTGACACGTGGCAGCGTGACTGAGGGTGTGAGAATACTGACACGTGGCAGCGTGTTTGAGGGTGTGAGAATACTGACACGTGGCAGCGTGTTTGAGGGTGTGAGAATACTGACACGTGGCAGCGTGTCTGAGGGTGTGAGAATACTGACACGTGACAGCATGTTTGAGGGTGTGAGAATACTGACACGTGACAGCGTGACTGAGGGTGTGAGAATACTGACACGTGGCAGCGTCTCTGAGGGTGTGAGAATACTGACACGTGGCAGCGTGTCTGAGGGTGTGAGAAAACTGACACGTGGCAGCGTGTCTGAGGGTGTGAGAATACTGACACGTGACAGCGTGTATGAGGGTGTGAGAATACTGACACGTGGCAGCGTGTTTGAGGGTGTGAGAATAATGACACGTGGCAGCGTGACTGAGGGTAAGAGAATACTGACACGTGGCAGCGTGACGGAGGGTGTGAGAATACTGACACGTGACAGCGTGTCTGAGGGTGTGAGAATACTGACACGTGACAGCGTGACTGAGGGTGTGAGAATACTGACACGTGGCAGCGTGACTGAGGGTGTGAGAATACTGACACGTGGCAGCGTGTTTGAGGGTGTGAGAATACTGACACGTGGCAGCGTGTTTGAGGGTGTGAGAATACTGACACGTGGCAGCGTGTCTGAGGGTGTGAGAATACTGACACGTGACAGCATGTTTGAGGGTGTGAGAATACTGACACGTGACAGCGTGACTGAGGGTGTGAGAATACTGACACGTGACAGCGTGTTTGAGGGTGTGAGAATACTGACACGTGACAGCGTGAATGAGGGTGTGTGAATACTGACACGTGGCAGCGTGTCTGAGGGTGTGAGAATACTGAAATGTGACAGCATGTTTGAGGGTGTGAGAATACTGACACGTGGCAGCGTGTCTGAGGGTGTGAGAATACTGACACATGGCAGCATGTTTGAGGGTGTGAGAATACTGACACGTGGCAGCGTGACTGAGGGTGTGAGAATACTGACACGTGGCAGCGTGACTGAGGGTGTGAGAATACTGACACGTGGCAGCGTGACTGAGGGTGTGAGAATACTGACACTTGGCAGCATGACAGCGTGACTGAGTGTGTGAGAATACTGACACGTGGCAGCGTGACAGCGTGACTGAGGGTGTGAGAATACTGGCACGTGGCAGCGTGTCTGAGGGTGTGAGAATACTGACACGTGGCAGCGTGTCTGAGGGTGTGAGAATACTGACACGTGACAGCGTGACTGAGGGTGTGAGAATACTGACACATGACAGCGTGTCTGAGGGTGTGAGAATACTGACACGTGACAGCGTGTTTGAGGTTGTGAGAATACTGACACGTGGCAGCGTGTCTGAGGGTGTGAGAATACTGACACGTGACAGCATGTTTGAGGGTGTGAGAATACTGACACGTGGCAGCGTGACTGAGGGTGTGAGAATACTGACACGTGGCAGCGTGACTGAGGGTGTGAGAATACTGACACGTGGCAGCGTGTCTGAGGGTGTGAGAATACTGACACGTGGCAGCGTCTCTGAGGGTGTGAGAATACTGACACGTGGCAGCGTGTCTGAGGGTGTGAGAAAACTGACACGTGGCAGCGTGTCTGAGGGTGTGAGAATACTGACACGTGACAGCGTGTTTGAGGGTGTGAGAATACTGACACGTGGCAGCGTGTTTGAGGGTGTGAGAATACTGACACGTGGCAGCGTGACTGAGGGTGTGAGAATACTGACACGTGGCAGCGTGACGGAGGGTGTGAGAATACTGACACGTGGCAGCGTGTTTGAGGGTGTGAGAATACTGACACGTGGCAGCGTGACTGAGGCTGTGAGAATACTGACACGTGGCAGCGTGTCTGAGGGTGTGAGAATACTGACACGTGGCAGCGTGTCTGAGGGTGTGAGAATACTGACACGTGACAGCGTGACTGAGGGTGTGAGAATACTGACACGTGACAGCGTGTCTGAGGGTGTGAGAATACTGACACGTGACAGCGTGACTGAGGGTGTGAGAATACTGACACGTGGCAGCGTGACTGAGGGTGTGAGAATACTGACACGTGGCAGCGTGTTTGAGGGTGTGAGAATACTGACACGTGGCAGCGTGTTTGAGGGTGTGAGAATACTGACACGTGGCAGCGTGTCTGAGGGTGTGAGAATACTGACACGTGACAGCATGTTTGAGGGTGTGAGAATACTGACACGTGACAGCGTGACTGAGGGTGTGAGAATACTGACACGTGACAGCGTGTTTGAGGGTGTGAGAATACTGACACGTGACAGCGTGAATGAGGGTGTGTGAATACTGACACGTGGCAGCGTGTCTGAGGGTGTGAGAATACTGAAATGTGACAGCATGTTTGAGGGTGTGAGAATACTGACACGTGGCAGCGTGTCTGAGGGTGTGAGAATACTGACACATGGCAGCATGTTTGAGGGTGTGAGAATACTGACACGTGGCAGCGTGACTGAGGGTGTGAGAATACTGACACGTGGCAGCGTGACTGAGGGTGTGAGAATACTGACACGTGGCAGCGTGACTGAGGGTGTGAGAATACTGACACTTGGCAGCGTGACAGCGTGACTGAGGGTGTGAGAATACTGGCACGTGGCAGCGTGTCTGAGGGTGTGAGAATACTGACACGTGGCAGCGTGTCTGAGGGTGTGAGAATACTGACACGTGACAGCGTGACTGAGGGTGTGAGAATACTGACACATGACAGCGTGTCTGAGGGTGTGAGAATACTGACACGTGACAGCGTGTTTGAGGGTGTGAGAATACTGACACGTGGCAGCGTGTCTGAGGGTGTGAGAATACTGACACGTGACAGCATGTTTGAGGGTGTGAGAATACTGACACGTGGCAGCGTGACTGAGGGTGTGAGAATACTGACACGTGGCAGCGTGACTGAGGGTGTGAGAATACTGACACGTGGCAGCGTGTTTGAGGGTGTGAGAATACTGACACGTGGCAGCGTGACTGAGGGTGTGAGAATACTGACACGTGGCAGCGTGTCTGAGGGTGTGAGAATACTGAAACGTGGCAGCGTGTCTGAGGGTGTGAGAATACTGACACGTGACAGCGTGACTGAGGGTGTGAGAATACTGACGCGTGACAGCGTGTCTGAGGGTGTGAGAATACTGACACGTGACAGCGTGACTGAGGGTGTGAGAATACTGACACGTGGCAGCGTGACTGAGGGTGTGAGAATACTGACACGTGGCAGCGTGTTTGAGGGTGTGAGAATACTGACACGTGGCAGCGTGTTTGAGGTTGTGAGAATACTGACACGTGGCAGCGTGTCTGAGGGTGTGAGAATACTGACACGGGACAGCATGTTTGAGGGTGTGAGAATACTGACACATGACAGCGTGACTGAGGGTGTGAGAATACTGACAAGTGACAGCGTGGCAGCGTGACTGAGGGTGTGAGAATACTGACACGTGGCAGCGTGTTTGAGGGTGTGAGAATACTGACACGTGACAGCGTGACTGAGGGTGTGAGAATACTGACATGTGGCAGCGTGTCTGAGGGTGTGAGAATACTGACACGTGACAGCATGTTTGAGGGTGTGAGAATACTGACACGTGGCAGCGTTTCTGAGGGTTTGAGAATACTGACACGTTACAGCATGTTTGAGGGTGTGAGAATACTGACACGTGGCAGCGTGTCTGAGGGTGTGAGAATACTGACACGTGACAGCATGTTTGAGGGTGTGAGAATACTTACACGTGGCAGCGTGACTGAGGGTGTGAGAATACTGACACGTGGCAGCGTGACTGAGGGTGTGAGAATACTGACACGTGGCAGCGTGTCTGCGGTTGTGAGAATACTGACACGTGGCAGCGTGTCTGAGGGTGTGAGAATACTGACACGTGGCAGCTTGACTGAGGGTGTGGGAATACTGACAGGTGACAATGTGTTTCAGGGTGTGAGAATACTGACACGTGGCAGCGTGACTGAGCGTGTGAGAATACTGACACGTGACAACGTTTTTGAGGGTGTGAGAATACTGACAAGTGGCAGCGTGTCTGAGGGTGTGAGAATACTGACACGTGGCAGCGTGTCTGAGGGTGTGAGAATACTGACACGTGGCAGCGTGTTTGAGGTTGTGACAATACTGACACGTGGCAGCGTTACTGAGGGTGTGAGAAAACTGACACGTGACAACGTGTTTGAGGGTGTGAGAATACTGACACGTGGCAGCGTGACTGAGGGTGTGAGAATACTGACACGTGACAACGTGTTTGAGGGTGTGAGAATACTGACACGTGGCAGCGTGTCTGAGGGCGTGAGAATACTGACACGTGGCAGCGTGTCTGAGGGTGTGAGAATACTGACACGTGGCAGCGTGACAGCGTGTCTGAGGGTGTGAGAATACTGACACGTGACAGCGTGACAGCGTGACTGAGGGTGTGAGAATACTGACACGTGACAGCGTGACAGCGTGACTGAGGGTGTGAGAATACTGACACGTGGCAGCGTGTTTGAGGGTGTGAGAATACTGACACGTGGCAGCGTGTCTGAGGGTGTGAGAATACTGACACGTGACAGCGTGTCTGAGGGTGTGAGAATACTGACACGTGACAGCGTGACTGAGGGTGTGAGAATACTGACACGTGACAGCATGTCTGAGGGTGTGAGAATACTGACACGTGACAGCGTGTCTGAGGGTATGAGAATACTGACAATTGGCAGCGTGACTGAGGGTGTGAGAATACTGACACGTGGCAGCGTGACTGAGGATGTGAGAATACTGACACGTGGCAGCGTGTCTGAGGCTGTGAGAATAGTGACACGTGGCAGCGTGTCTGAGGGTGTGAGAATACTGACACATGGCAGCGTGTCTGAGGGTGTGAGAATACTGACACATGGCAGCGTGTCTGAGGGTGTGAGAATACTGACAAGTGACAGCATGACAGCGTGTTTGAGGGTGTGAGAATACTGACACGTGGCAGCGTGACTGAGGGTGTGAGAATACTGACACATGGCAGCGTGTCTGAGGGTGTGAGAATACTGACACGTGACAGCCTGACAGCGTGTTTGAGGGTGTGAGAATACTGACACGTGCAGCGTGTCTGATGGTGTGAGAATATTGACACGTGACAGCGTGACAGCGTGTTTGAGGGTTTGAGAATACTGACACGTGGCATCGTGTCTGAGGGTGTGAGAATACTGACACGTGGCAGCGTGTCTGAGGGTGTGAGAATACTGACACGTGACAGCGTGACTGAGGGTGTGAGAATACTGACACGTGACAGCATGACAGCGTGTCTGAGGGTGTGAGAATACTGACACGTGGCCGCGTGTCTGAGGTTGTGAGAATACTGACATGTGGCAGGCTGTCTGAGGTTGTGAGAATACTGACACGTGGCAGCGTGTTTGAAAGTGTGAGAATACTGACACGTGGCAGCGTGTCTGAGGGTGTGAGAATACTGACACGTGGCAGCGTGTCTGAGGGTGTGAGAATACTGACACGTGGCAGCGTGTCTGAGGGTGTGAGAATACTGACACGTGGCAGCGTGTCTGAGGGTGTGAGAATACTGACACGTGGCAGCGTGTCTGAGGGTGTGAGAATACTGAGACGTGACAGCGTGTTTGAGGGTGTAAGAATACTGACACGTGGCAGCGTGTTGGAGGGTGTGAGAATACTGACACGTGGCAGCGTGTCTGAGGGTGTGAGAATACTGACACGTGGCAGCGTGTATGAGGGTGTGAGAATACTGACACTTGGCAGCGTGTCTGAGGGTGTGAGAATACTGACACGTGGCAGGGTTTCTGAGGGTGTGAGAATACTGACACGTGGCAGCGTGTCTGAGGGTGTGATAATACTGACACGTGGCAGCGTGACTGAGGGTGTGAGAATACTGACACGTGGCAGCGTGACTGAGGGTGTGAGAATACTGATACGTGGCAGCGTGTCTGAGGGTGTGAGAATACTGACACGTGACAGGCGTGTTTGAGGGTGTCAGAATACTGACACGTGGCAGCGTGTTTGAGGGTGTGAGAATACTGACACGTGACAGCGTGTTTGAGGGTGTGAGAATACTGACATGTGGCAGCGTGTCTGAGGGTGTGAGAATACTGACACGTGACAGCATGTTTGAGGGTGTGAGAATAGTGACACGTGGCAGCGTGACTGAGGGTTTGAGAATACTGACAAGTGACAGCGTGGCAGCGTGACTGTGGGTGTGAGAATACTGACACGTGACAGCGTGACTGAGGGTGTGAGAATACTGACACGTGACAGCGTGTCTGAGGGTGTGAGAATACTGACACGTGACAGCGTGACTGAGGGTGTGAGAATACTGACACGTGACAGCGTGACTGAGGGTGTGAGAATACTGACACGTGACAGCGTGACTGAGGGTGTGAGAATACTGACACGTGGCAGCGTGACTGAGGTTGTGAGAATAATGACACGTGGCAGCGTGTTTGAGGGTGTGAGAATACTGACACGTGGCAGCGTGTCTGAGGGTGTGAGAATACTGACACGTGGCAGCGTGTCTGAGGGTGTGAGAATACTGACACGTGGCAGCGTGTCTGAGGGTGTGAGAATACTGACACGTGGCAGCGTGTCTGAGTGTGTGAGAATACTGACACGTGGCAGCGTGTCTGAGGGTGTGAGAATACTGACACGTGGCAGCGTGTCTGAGGGTGTGAGAATACTGACACGTGACAAAGTGACTGAGGGTGTGAGAATACTGACACGTGACAGCGTGTCTGAGGCTGTGAGAATACTGACACGTGACAGGGTGTTTGAGGGTGTGAGAATACTGACACGTGGCAGCGTGTCTGAGGGTGTGAGAATACTGACACGTGACAGCATGTTTGAGGGTGTGAGAATACTGACACGTGGCAGCGTGACTGAGGGGGTGAGAATACTGACACGTGGCAGCGTGACTGAGGGTGTGAGAATACTGACACGTGGCAGCGTGTTTGAGGGTGTGAGAATACTGACACGTGGCAGCGTGACTGAGGGTGTGAGAATACTGACACGTGGCAGCGTGTCTGAGGGTGTGAGAATACTGACACGTGGCAGCGTGTCTGAGGGTGTGAGAATACTGACACGTGACAGCGTGACTGAGGGTGTGAGAATACTGACACGTGACAGCGTGTCTGAGGGTGTGAGAATACTGACACGTGACAGCGTGACTGAGGGTGTGAGAATACTGACACGTGGCAGCGTGACTGAGGGTATGAGAATACTGACACGTGGCAGCGTGTTTGAGGGTGTGAGAATACTGACACGTGACAGCGTGACTGAGGGTGTGAGAATACTGACACGTGACAGCGTGGCAGCGTGACTGAGGGTGTGAGAATACTGACACGTGGCAGCGTGTTTGAGGGTGTGAGAATACTGACACGTGACAGCGTGACTGAGGGTGTGAGAATACTGACATGTGGCAGCGTGTCTGAGGGTGTGAGAATACTGACACGTGACAGCATGTTTGATGGTGTGAGAATACTGACACGTGGCAGCGTGTCTGAGGGTGTGAGAATACTGACACGCGACAGCATGTTTGAGGGTGTGAGAATACTGACACGTGACAGCGTGACTGAGGGTGTGAGAATACTGACACGTGGCAGCGTGTTTGAGGGTGTGAGAATACTGACACGTGACAGCGTGACTGAGGGTGTGAGAATACTGACACGTGGCAGCGTGACTGAGGGTGTGAGAATACTGACACGTGGCAGCGTGACTGAGGGTGTGAGAATACTGACACGTGGCAGCGTGACTGAGGGTGTGAGAATACTGACACGTGGCAGCGTGACTGAGGGTGTGAGAATTCTGACACGTGGCAGCGTGACAGCGTGACTGAGTGTGTGAGAATACTGACACGTGACAGCGTGACAGCGTGACTGAGGGTGTCAGAATACTGACACGTGACAGCGTGACAGCGTGACTGAGGGTGTGAGAATACTGACACGAGACAGCGTGGCAGCGTGACTGAGGGTGTGAGAATACTGACACGTGGCAGCGTGTTTGAGGGTGTGAGAATACTGACACGTGGCAGCATGACTGAGGGTGTGAGAATACTGACACGTGACAGCGTGTCTGAGGGTGTGAGAATACTGACACGTGACAGCGTGACTGAGGGTGTGAGAATACTGACACGTGACAGCGTGTCTGAGGGTGTGAAAATACTGACACGTGACAGCGTGTCTGAGGGTGTGAGAATACTGACACGTGGCAGCGTGACAAAGGGTGTGAAAATACTGACACGTGGCAGCGTGTATGAGGGTGTGAGAATACTGACACGTGGCAGCGTGTCTGAGGGTGTGAGAATACTGACACATGGCAACGTGTCTGAGGATGTGAGAATACTGACACGTGGCAGCATGTCTGAGGCTGTGAGAATACTGACACGTGACAGCATGACAGCGTGTTTGAGTGTGTGAGAATACTGACACGTGGCAGCGTGACTGAGGGTGTGAGAATACTGACACATGGCAGCGTGTCTGAGGGTGTGAGAATACTGACACGTGACAGCGTGACAGCGTGTTTGAGGGTGTGAGAATACTGACACGTGCAGCGTGTCTGAGGGTGTGAGAATATTGACACGTGACAGCGTGACAGCGTTTTTGAGGGTTTGAGAATACTGACACGTGGCATCGTGTCTGAGGGTGTGAGAATACTGACACGTGGCAGCGTGTCTGAGGGTGTGAGAATACTGACACGTGACAGCGTGACTGAGGGTGTGAGAATACTGACACGTGACAGCATGACAGCGTGTCTGAGGGTGTGAGAATACTGACACGTGGCAGCGTTTCTGAGGTTGTGAGAATACTGACATGTGGCAGGGTGTCTGAGGTTGTGAGAATACTGACACGTGGCAGCGTGTTTGAAGGTGTGAGAATAATGACACGTGGCAGCGTGTCTGAGGGTGTGAGAATACTGACACGTGGCAGCGTGTCTGAGGGTGTGAGAATACTGACACGTGGCAGCGTGTCTGAGGGTGTGAGAATACTGACACGTGGCAGCGTGTCTGAGGGTGTGAGAATACTGACACGTGGCAGCGTGTCTGAGGGTGTGAGAATACTGACACGTGACAGCGTGTTTGAGGGTGTGAGAATACTGACACGTGGCAGCGTGTTTGAGGGTGTGAGAATACTGACACGTGGCAGCGTGTATGAGGGTGTTAGAATACTGACACTTGGCAGCGTGTCTGAGGGTGTGAGAATACTGACACGTGGCAGCGTTTCTGAGGGTGTGAGAATACTGACACGTGGCAGCGTGTCTGAGGGTGTGAGAATACTGACACGTGACAGCATGACTGAGGGTGTGAGAATACTGACACGTGGCAGCGTGACTGAGGGTGTGAGAATACTGACACGTGGCAGCGTGACTGAGGGTGTGAGAATACTGACACGTGACAGCGTGTCTGAGGGTGTGAGAATACTGACACGTGGCAGCGTGACTGAGGGTGTGAGAATTCTGACACGTGGCAGCGTGACAGCGTGACTGAGTGTGTGAGAATACTGACACGTGACAGCGTGACAGCGTGACTGAGGGTGTGAGAATACTGACACGTGACAGCGTGACAGCGTGACTGAGGGTGTGAGAATACTTACACGTGACAGCGTGACTGAGGGTGTGAGAATACTGACACGTGGCAGCGTGTTTGAGGGTGTGAGAATACTGACACGTGGCAGCGTGACTGAGGGTGTGAGAATACTGACACGTGACAGCGTGTCTGAGGGTGTGAGAATACTCACACGTGACAGCATGACTGAGGGTGTGAGAATACTGACACGTGACAGCGTGTCTGAGGGTGTGAAAATACTGACACGTGACAGCGTGTCTGAGGGTGTGAGAATACTGACACGTGACAGCGTGTCTGAGGGTGTGAAAATACTGACACGTGGCAGCGTGACTGAGGGTGTGAGAATACTGACACGTGGCAGCGTGTACGAGGGTGTGAGAATACTGACACGTGGCAGCGTGACTGAGGATGTGAGAATACTGACACGTGGCAGCGTGTCTGAGGCTGTGAGAATAGTGACACGTGGCAGCGTGTCTGAGGGTGTGAGAATACTGACACATGGCAGCGTGTCTGAGGGTGTGAGAATACTGACACATGGCAGCGTGTCTGAGGGTGTGAGAATACTGACACGTGACAGCATGACAGCGTGTTTGAGGGTGTGAGAATACTGACACGTGGCAGCGTGACTGAGGGTGTGAGAATACTGACACATGGCAGCGTGTCTGAGGGTGTGAGAATACTGACACGTGACAGCGTGACAGCGTGTTTGAGGGTTTGAGAATACTGACACGTGCAGCGTGTCTGAGGGTGTGAGAATATTGACACGTGACAGCGTGACAGCGTGTTTGAGGGTTTGAGAATACTGACACGTGGCATCGTGTCTGAGGGTGTGAGAATACTGACACGTGGCAGCGTGTCTGAGGGTGTGAGAATACTGACACGTGACAGCGTGACTGAGGGTGTGAGAATACTGACACGTGGCAGCGTGTCTGAGGTTGTGAGAATACTGAGATGTGGCAGGGTGTCTGAGGTTGTGAGAATACTGACACGTGGCAGCGTGTTTAAAGGTGTGAGAATAATGACATGTGGCAGCGTGTCTGAGGGTGTGAGAATACTGACACGTGGCAGCGTGTCTGAGGGTGTGAGAATTCTGACACGTGGCAGCGTGTCTGAGGGTGTGAGAATACTGACACGTGGCAGCGTGTCTGAGGGTGTGAGAATACTGACACGTGGCAGCGTGTCTGAGGGTGTGAGAATACTGACACGTGACAGCGTGTTTGAGGGTGTGAGAATACTGACACGTGGCAGCGTGTATGAGGGTGTGAGAATACTGACACGTGGCAGCGTGTCTGAGGGTGTGAGAATACTGACACGTGGCAGCGTGTATGAGGGTGTGAGAATACTGACACTTGGCAGCGTGTCTGAGGGTGTGAGAATACTGACACGTGGCAGCGTTTCTGAGGGTGTGAGAATACTGACACGTGGCAGCGTGTCTGAGGGTGTGAGAATACTGACACGTGACAGCATGACTGAGGGTGTGAGAATATTGACACGTGGCAGCGTGACTGAGGGTGTGAGAATAATGACACGTGGCAGCGTGACTGAGGGTGTGAGAATACTGACACGTGACAGCGTGTCTGAGGGTGTGAGAATACTGACACGTGGCAGCGTGACTGAGGGTGTGAGAATACTGACACGTGGCAGCGTGACTGAGGGTGTGAGAATACTGACACGTGGCAGCTTGACTGAGGGTGTGAGAATACTGACACGTGGCAACGTGTCTGAGGGTGTGAGAATACTGACACGTGACAGCATGTTTGAGGGTGTGAGAATACTGACACGTGGCAGCGTGACTGTGGGTGTGAGAATACTGACACGTGGCAGCGTGTTTGAGGGTGTGAGAATACTGACACGTGACAGCGTGACTGAGGGTGTGAGAATACTGACACGTGGCAGCGTGACTGAGGGTGTGAGAATACTGACACGTGGCAGCGTGACTGAGGGTGTGAGAATACTGATACGTGGCAGCGTGTCTGAGGGTGTGAGAATACTGACACGTGACAGGCGTGTTTGAGGGTGTCAGAATACTGACACGTGGCGGCGTGTTTGAGGGTGTAAGAATACTGACACGTGGCAGCGTGTCTCAGGGTTTGAGAATACTGACACGTGGCAGCGTGTCTGAGAGTGTGAGAATACTGACACGTGGCAGCGTGTCTGAGGGTTTGAGAATACTGACACGTGGCAGCGTGTCTGAGGGTGTGAGAATACTGACACGTGGCAGCATGTCTGAGGATGAGAGAATCCTGACACGTGACAGCGTGACTGAGGATGTGAGAATACTGACACGTGACAGCGTGTCTGAGGGTGTGAGAATACTGACACGTGACAGCGTGTTTGAGGGTGTGAGAATACTGACACGTGGCAGCGTGTCTGAGGGTGTGAGAAACATGACACGTGACAGCATGTTTGAGGGTGTGAGAATAGTGACACGTGGCAGCGTGACTGAGGGTTTGAGAATACTGACACGTGACAGCGTGGCAGCGTGACTGTGGGTGTGAGAATACTGACACGTGGCAGCGTGTTTGAGGGTGTGAGAATACTGACACGTGGCAGCGTGTCTGAGGGTGTGAGAATACTGACACGTGGCAGCGTGTCTGAGTTTGTGAGAATACTGACACGTGGCAGCGTGACTGAGGGTGTGAGAATACTGACACGTAACAGCGTGACTGAGGGTGTGAGAATACTGACACGTGACAGCGTGTCTGAGGGTGTGAGAATACTGACACGTGACAGCGTGACTGAGGGTGTGAGAATACTGACACGTGACAGCGTGACTGAGGGTGTGAGATTACTGACACGTGGCAGCGTGACTGAGGGTGTGAGAATAATGACACGTGGCAGCGTGTTTGAGGGTGTGAGAATACTGACACGTGGCAGCGTGTCTGAGCGTGTGAGAATACTGACACGTGGCAGCGTGTCTGAGGGTGTGAGAATGCTGAAATGTGGCAGCGTGTCTGAGGGTGTGAGAATACTGACACGTGGCAGCGTGTCTGAGGGTGTGAGATTACTGACACGTATCAGCGTGTCTGAGGGTGTGAGAATACTGACACGTGGCAGCATGTCTGAGGGTGTGAGAATACTGACACGTGACAATGTGACTGAGGGTGTGAGAATACTGACACGTGACAGCGTGTCTGAGGCTGTGAGAATACTGACACGTGACAGCGTGTTTGAGGGTGTGAGAATACTGACACGTGGCAGCGTGTCTGAGGGTGTGCGAATACTGACACGTGACAGCATGTTTGAGGGTGTGAGAATACTGACACGTGGCAGCGTGACTGAGGGGGTGAGAATACTGACACGTGGCAGCGTGACTGAGGGTGTGAGAATACTGACACGTGGCAGCGTGTTTGAGGGTGTGAGAATACTGACACTTGGCAGCGTGACTGAGGGTGTGAGAACACTGACACGTGGCAGCGTGTCTGAGGGTGTGAGAATACTGACACGTGGCAGCGTGTCTGAGGGTGTGAGAATACTGACACGTGACAGCGTGACTGAGGGTGTGAGAATACTGACACGTGACAGCGTGTCTGAGGGTGTGAGAATACTGACACGTGGCAGCGTGACTGAGGGTATGAGAATACTGACACGTGGCAGCGTGTTTGAGGGTGTGAGAATACTGACACGTGGCAGCGTATTTGAGGGTGTGAGAATACTGACACGTGGCAGCGTGTCTGAAGGTGTGAGAATACTGACACGTGACAGCATGTTTGAGGGTGTGAGAATACTGACACGTGACAGCGTGACTGAGGGTGTGAGAATACTGACACGTGACAGCGTGGCAGCGTGACTGAGGGTGTGAGAATACTGACACGTGACAGCGTGACTGAGGGTGTGAGAATACTGACACGTGGCAGCGTGTTTGAGGGTGTGAGAATACTGACACGTGACAGCGTGACTGAGGGTGTGAGAATACTGACACGTGGCAGCGTGTCTGAGGGTGTGAGAATACTGACACGTGACAGCATGTTTGAGGGTGTGAGAATACTGACACGTGGCAGCGTGTCTGAGGGTGTGAGAATACTGACACGCGACAGCATGTTTGAGGTTGTGAGAATACTGACACGTGGCAGCGTGACTGAGGGTGTGAGAATACTGACACGTGGCAGCGTGACTGAGGGTGTGAGAATACTGACACGTGGCAGCGTGACTGAGGGTGTGAGAATTCTGACACGTGGCAGCGTGACAGCGTGACTGAGTGTGTGAGAATACTGACACGTGGCAGCGTGACTGAGGGTGTGAGAGTACTGACATGTGGCAGCGTGTCTGAGGGTGTGAGAATACTGACACGTGGCAGCGTGTCTGAGGGTGTGAGAATACTGACACGTGGCAGCGTGACAGCGTGTCTGAGGGTGTGAGAATACTGACACGTGGCAGCGTGTCTGAGGGTGTGAGAATACTGACACGTGGCACCGTGTTTGAGGGTGTGAGAATACTGACACGTGGCAGCGTGACAGCGTGTCTGAGGGTGTGAGAATACTGACACGTGGCAGCGTGACTGAGGGTGTGAGAATACTGACACGTGACAGCGTGTCTGAGGGAGTGAGAATACTGACACGTGACAGCGTGACTGAGGGTGTGAGAATACTGACACGTGACAGCGTGTCTGAGGGTGTGAAAATACTGACACGTGACAGCGTGTCTGAGGGTGTGAGAATACTGACACGTGGCAGCGTGACTGAGGGTGTGAGAATAATGACACGTGGCAGCGTGTATGAGGGTGTGAGAATACTGACACGTGGCAGCGTGACTGAGGATGTGAGAATACTGACACGTGGCAGCGTGTCTGAGGCTGTGAGAATAGTGACACGTGGCAGCGTGTCTGAGGGTGTGAGAATACTGACACATGGCAGCGTGTCTGAGCGTGTGAGAATACTGACACATGGCAGCCTGTCTGAGGGTGTGAGAATACTGACACGTGTCAGCATGACAGCGTGTTTGAGGGTGTGAGAATACTGACACGTGGCAGCGTGACTGAGGTTGTGAGAATACTGACACATGGCAGCGTGTCTGAGGGTGTGAGAATACTGACACGTGACAGCGTGACAGCGTGTTTGAGGGTGTGAGAATACTGACACGTGCAGCGTGTCTGAGGGTGTGAGAATATTGACACGTGACAGCGTGACAGCGTGTTTGAGGGTTTGAGAATACTGACACGTGGCATCGTGTCTGAGGGTGTGAGAATACTGACACGTGGCAGCGTGTCTGAGGGTGTGAGAATACTGACACGTGACAGCGTGTCTGAGGGTGTGAGAATACTGACATGTGACAGCATGACAGCGTGTCTGAGGGTGTGAGAATACTGACACGTGGCAGCGTATCTCAGGGTGTGAGAATACTGACACGTGGCAGGGTGTCTGAGGTTGTGAGAATACTGACACGTGGCAGCGTGTTTGAAGGTGTGAGAATACTGACACGTGGCAGCGTGTCTGAGGGTGAAAGAATACTGACACGTGGCAGCGTGTCTGAGGGTGTGAGAATACTGACACGTGGCAGCATGTCTGAGGGTGTGAGAATACTGACTCGTGGCAGCTTCTGAGGGTGTGAGAATACTGACACGTGGCAGCGTGTCTGAGGGTGTTAGAATACTGACACGTGACAGCGTGTTTGAGGGTGTGAGAATACTGACACGTGGCAGCGTGTTTGAGGGTGTGAGAATACTGACACATGACAGCGTGACTGAGGGTGTGAGAATACTGACACGTGGCAGCATGTCTGAGGGAGTGAGAATACTGACACGTGGCAGCGTGTCTGAGGGTGTGAGAATACTGACACGTGACAGCGTGTTTGAGGGTGTGAGAATACTGACACATGGCAGCGTGACTGAGGGTGTGAGAATACTGACACGTGGCAGCGTGACTGAGGGTGTGAGAATACTGACACGTGGCAGCGTGACTGAGGGTGTGAGAATTCTGACACGTGGCAGCGTGTCTGAGGGTGTGAGAATACTGACACGTGGCAGCGTGTCTGAGGGTGTGAGAATACTGACACGTGGCAGCGTGACTGAGGGTGTGAGAATACTGACACGTGGCAGCGTGACAGCGTGACTGAGTGTGTGAGAATACTGACACGTGGCAGCGTGACTGAGGGTGTGAGAGTACTGACATGTGGCAGGGTGACTGAGGGTGTGAGAGTACTGACATGTGGCAGCGTGTCTGAGGGTGTGAGAATACTGACACGTGGCAGCGTGTCTGAGGGTGTGAGAATACTGACACGTGGCACCGTGTTTGAGGGTGTGAGAATACTGACACGTGGCAGCGTGTCTGAGGGTGTGAGAATACTGACACGTGACAGCATGTTTGAGGGTGTGAGAATACTGACACGTGGCAGCGTGACTGAGGGTGTGAGAATACTGACATGTGGCAGCGTCTTTGAGGGTGTGAGAATACTGACACGTGACAGCGTGACTGAGTGTGTGAGAATACTGACACGTGGCAGCGTGTCTGAGGGTGTGAGAATACTGACACGTGGCAGCGTGACTGAGGGTGTGAGAATACTGACACGTGGCAGCGTGACTGATGGTTTGAGAATATTCACACGTGGCAGCGTGTCTGAGCATGTGAGAATACTGACACGTGGCAGCGTGTTTGAGGGTGTGAGAATACTGACACGTGGCAGCGTGACTGAGGGTGTGAGAATACTGACACGTGACAGCGTGTCTGAGGGTGTGAGAATACTGACACGTGACAGCGTGACTGAGGGTGTGAGAATACTGACACGTGGCAGCGTGACTGAGGGTGTGAGAATACTGACACGTGGCAGCGTGTTTGAGGGTGTGAGAATACTGACACGTGGCAGCGTGTCTGAGGGTGTGAGAATACTGACACGTGACAGCATGTTTGAGGGTGTGAGAATACTGACACGTGACAGCGTGACTGAGGGTGTGAGAATACTGACACGTGACAGCGTGGCAGCGTGACTGAGGGTGTGAGAATACTGACACGTGGCAGCGTGTTTGAGGGTGTGAGAATACTGACACGTGACAGCATGACTGAGGGTTTGAGAATACTGACACGTGGCAGCGTATCTGAGGGTGTGAGAATACTGACACGTGACAGCATGTTTGAGGGTGTGAGAATACTGACACGTGGCAGCGTGTCTGAGGGTGTGAGAATACTGACACGTGACAGCATGTTTGAGGGTGTGAGAATACTGACACGTGGCAGCGTGACTGAGGGTGTGAGAATACTGAAACGTGGCAGCATGACTGAGGGTGTGAGAATACTGACACGTGGCAGCGTGACTGAGGGTGTGAGAATACTGACACGTGGCAGCGTGACAGCGTGACTGAGTGTGTGAGAATACTGACACGTGGCAGCGTGACTGAGGGTGTGAGAATACTGACACGTGACAGCGTGGCTGAGTGTGTGAGAATACTGACACGTGGCAGCGTGTCTGAGGGTGTGAGAATACTGACAGGTGGCAGCGTGTTTGAGGGTGTGAGAATACTGACACATGGCAGGGTGTCAGAGGGTGTGAGAATACTGACACGTGGCAGCGTGACAGCGTGACTGAGGGTGTGAGAATACTGACACGTGGCAGCGTGTCTGAGGGTGTGAGAATACTGACACGTGAGAGCATGTTTGAGGGTGTGAGAATACTGACACGTGGCAGCGTGACTGAGGGTGTGAGAATACTGACACGTGGCAGCGTGACTGAGGGTGTGAGAATACTGACACGTGACAGCATGTTTGAGGGTGTGAGAATACTGACACGTGACAGCGTGACTGAGGGTGTGAGAATACTGACACGTGACAGCGTGGCAGCGTGACTGAGGGTGTGAGAATACTGACACGTGGCAGCGTGTTTGAGGGTGTGAGAATACTGACACGTGACAGCATGACTGAGGGTTTGAGAATACTGACACGTGGCAGCGTATCTGAGGGTGTGAGAATACTGACACGTGACAGCATGTTTGAGGGTGTGAGAATACTGACACGTGGCAGCGTGTCTGAGGGTGTGAGAATACTGACACGTGACAGCATGTTTGAGGGTGTGAGAATACTGACACGTGGCAGCGTGACTGAGGGTGTGAGAATACTGAAACGTGGCAGCATGACTGAGGGTGTGAGAATACTGACACGTGGCAGCGTGACTGAGGGTGTGAGAATACTGACACGTGGCAGCGTGACAGCGTGACTGAGTGTGTGAGAATACTGACACGTGGCAGCGTGACTGAGGGTGTGAGAATACTGACACGTGACAGCGTGGCTGAGTGTGTGAGAATACTGACACGTGGCAGCGTGTCTGAGGGTGTGAGAATACTGACAGGTGGCAGCGTGTTTGAGGGTGTGAGAATACTGACACATGGCAGGGTGTCAGAGGGTGTGAGAATACTGACACGTGGCAGTGTGACAGCGTGACTGAGGGTGTGAGAATACTGACACGTGGCAGCGTGTCTGAGGGTGTGAGAATACTGACACGTGAGAGCATGTTTGAGGGTGTGAGAATACTGACACGTGGCAGCGTGACTGAGGGTGTGAGAATACTGACACGTGGCAGCGTGACTGAGGGTGTGAGAATACTGACACGTGGCAGCGTGTCCGAGGGTGTGAGAATACTGACACGTGGCAGCGTGACTGAGGGTGTGAGAATACTGACACGAGGCAGCCTGTCTGAGGGTGTGAGAATACTGACACGTGGCAGCGTGTCTGAGGCTGTGAGAATACTGACACGTGGCAGCGTGAGTGAGGGTGTGAGAATACTGACACGTGGCAGCGTGACTGAGGGTGTGAAAATACTGACACGTGGCAGCGTGTCTGAGGGTGTGAGAATACTGACACGTGGCAGCGTGTCTGAGGGTGTGAGAATACTGACACGTGGCAGCGTGTCTGAGGGTGTGAGAATACTGACACGTGGCAGCGTGTCTGAGGGTGTGAGAATACTGACACGTGGCAGCGTGTCTGAGGGTGTGAGAATATTGACACGTGACAGCGTGTCTGAGGTTGTGAGAATACTGACACGTGGCAGCGTGACTGAGGGTGTGAGAATACTGACACGTGGCAGCGTGACTGAGGGTGTGAGAATACTGACACGTGGCAGCGTGTCTGAGGGTGTGAGAATACTGACACGTGGCAGCGTGACTGAGTGTGTGAGAATACTGACAGGTGGCAGCGTGTTTGAGGTTGTGAGAATACTGACACGTGGCAGCGTTACTGAGGGAGTGAGAATACTGACACGTGGCAGCGTGTTTGAGGTTGTGAGAATACTGACACGTGGCAGCGTGTCTGAGGATGTGAGAATACTGACACGTGGCAGCGTGTCTGAGGGTGTGAGAATACTGACACGTGGCAGCGTGTCTGAGGGTGTGAGAATACTGACACGTGGCAGCGTGTCTGAGGGTGTGAGAATACTGACACGTGGCCGCGTGACTGAGGGTGTGAGAATACTGACACGTGGCAGCGTGACTGAGGGTGTGAGAATACTGACACGTGGCAGCGTGTCTGAGGGTGTGAGAATACTGACACGTGACAGCGTGTCTGAGGGTGTGAGAATACTGACACGTGGCAGCGTGACTGATGGTGTGAGAATACTGACACCTGACAGGCGTGTTTGAGGGTGTGAGAATACTGTCACGTGGCAGCGTGACTGAGGGTGTGAGAATACTGACACGTGGCAGTGTGTCTGAGGGTGTGAGAATATTGACACGTGGCAGCGTGTCTGAGGGTGTGAGAATACTGAAACGTGGCAGCGTGTCTGAGGGTGTGAGAATATTGACACGTGGCAGCGTGTCTGAGGGTGTGAGAATACTGACACGTAGCAGCGTGACTGAGCGTGTGAGATTACTGACACGTGGCAGCGTGACTGAGGGTATGAGAATACTGACACGTGACAGCGTGACTGAGGGTGTGAGAATACTGACACGTGGCAGCGTGACTGAGGGTGTGAGAATAATGACACGTGGCAGCGTGACTGAGGGTGTGAGAATACTGACACGTGGCAGCATGACTGAGGGTGTGAGAATACTGACACGTGGGAGCGTGACTGAGCATGTGAGAATACTGACACGTGACAGCGTGTTTGAGGGTGTGAGAATACTGACACGTGGCAGCGTGTCTGAGGGTGCGAGAATACTGACACGTGGCAGCGTGATGAGGGTGTGAGAATACTGACACGTGGCAGCGTGTCTGAGGGTGTGAGAATACTGACACGTGACAGCGTGTTTGAGGGTGTGTGAATACTGACACGTGGCAGCGTGACTGAGGGTGTGAGAATACTGACACGTGACAGGCGTGTTTGAGGGTGTGAGAATACTGACACGTGGCAGCGTGTTTGAGGGTGTGAGAATACTGACACGTGGCAGCGTGTCTGAGGGTGTGAGAATACTGACACGTGGCAGCGTGTTTGAGGGTGTGAGAATACTGACACGTGGCAGCGTGTCTGAGGGTGTGAGAATACTGACACGTGACAGCGTGTCTGAGGGTGTGAGAATACTGACACGTGGCAGCGTGACTTAGGGTGTGAGAATACTGACACGTGGCAGCGTGACTGAGGGTGTGAGAATACTGACACGTGGCAGCGTGTTTGAGGGTGTGAGAATACTGACACGTGGCAGCGTGACAGCGTGACTGAGTGTGTGAGAATACTGACACGTGGCAGCGTGACTGAGGGTGTGAGAATACTGACACGTGGCAGCGTGTCTGAGTGTGTGAGAATACTGAAACGTGGCACCGTGTTTGAGGGTGTGAGAATACTGACACGTGACAGCGTGTCTGAGGGTGTGAGAATACTGACACGTGGCAGCGTGTTTGAGGGTGTGAGAATACTGACACGTGACAGCGTGTCTGAGGGTGTGAGAATACTGACACGTGGCAGCGTGACTTAGGGTGTGAGAATACTGACACGTGGCAGCGTGACTGAGGGTGTGAGAATACTGACACGTGGCAGCGTGTCTGAGGGTGTGAGAATACTGACACGTGGCAGCGTGACTGAGGGTGTGAGAATACTGACACGTGACAGCGTGTCTGAGGGTGTGAGAATACTGACACGTGGCAGTGTATCTGAGGGTGTGAGAATACTGACACGTGACAGCATGTTTGAGGGTGTGAGAATACTGACACGTGGCAGCGTGACTGAGGGTGTGAGAATACTGACACGTGGCATCTTCTTTGAGGGTGTGAGAATACTGACTCGTGACAGCGTGACTGAGTGTGTGAGAATATTCACACGTGGCAGCGTGACTGAGGGTGTGAGAATACTGACACGTGGCAGCGTGACTGATGGTGTGAGAATATTCACACGTGGCAGCGTGTCTGAGGTTGTGAGAATACTGACACGTGACCGGCGTGTTTGAGGGTGAGAATATACTGACACGTTGCAGCGTGTTTGAGGGTGTGAGAATAATGACACGTGGCAGCGTGTCTGAGGGTGTGAGAATACTGACACGTGGCAGCGTGTCTGAGGGTGTGAGAATACTGACACGTGGCAGCGTGTCTGAGGGTGTGAGAATACTGACACGTGGCAGCGTGTCTGAGGGTGTGAGAATACTGACACGTGGCAGCATGTCTGAGGGTGTGAGAATACTGACACGTGACAGCGTGACTGAGGGTGTGAGAATACTGACACGTGACAGCGTGTCTGAGGGTGTGAGAATACTGACACGTGACAGCGTGACTGAGGGTGTGAGAATACTGACACGTGGCAGCGTGTTTGAGGGTGTGAGAATACTGACACGTGGCAGCGTGTTTGAGGGTGTGAGAATACTGACACGTGGCAGCGTGTCTGAGGGTGTTAGAATACTGACACGTGACAGCATGTTTGAGGGTGTGAGAATACTGACACGTGACAGCGTGACTGAGGGTGTGAGAATACTGACACGTGGCAGCGTGGCAGCGTGACTGAGGGTGTGAGAATACTGACACGTGGCAGCGTGTTTGAGGGTGTGAGAATACTGACACGTGACAGTGTGACTGAGGGTGTGAGAATACTGACACGTGGCAGCGTATCTGAGGGTGTGAGAATACTGACACGTGACAGCATGTTTGAGGGTGTGAGAATACTGACACGTGGCAGCGTGTCTGAGGGTGTGAGAATACTGACAAGTGACAGCATGTTTGAGGGTGTGAGAATACTGACACGTGGCAGCGTGACTGAGGGTGTGAGAATACTGACACGTGGCAGCCTGACTGAGGGTGTGAGAATACTGACACGTGGCAGCGTGACTGAGGGTGTGAGAATACTGACACGTGGCAGCGTGACTGAGGGTGTGAGAATACTGACACGTGACAGCGTGGCAGCGTGACTGAGTGTGTGAGAATACTGACACGTGGCAGCGTGACAGCGTGACTGAGTGTGTGAGAAAACTGACACGTTGCAGCGTGACTGAGGGTGTGAGAATACTGACACGTGGCATCATGTCTGAGGGTGTGAGAATACTGACACGTGGCAGCGTGTCTGAGGGTGTGAGAATACTGACACGTGGCAGCGTGACAGCGTGTCTGAGGGTGTGAGATTACTGACACGTGACAGCGTGACAGCGTGTCTGAGGGTGTGAGAATACTGACACGTGACAGCGTGACTGAGGGTGTGAGAATACTGACACGTGGCAGCGTGTTTGAGGGTGTGAGAATACTGACACGTGGCAGCGTGACTGAGGGTGTGAGAATACTGACACGTGGCAGCGTGTCTGAGGGTGTGAGAATACTGACACGTGGCAGCGTGTCTGAGGGTGTGAGAATACTGACACGTGGCAGCGTGACTGAGGGTGTGAGAATACTGACACGTGGCAGCATGACTGAGGGTGTGAGAATACTGACACGTGGCAGCGTGACTGAGGGTGTGAGAATACTGACACGTGGCAGCGTGACAGCGTGACTGAGTGTGTGAGAATACTGACACGTGGCAGCGTGACAGCGTGACTGAGTGTGTGAGAATACTGACACGTGACAGCGTGTCTGAGGGTGTGAGAATACTGACACGTGGCAGCGTGTCTGAGGGTGTGAGAATACTGACACGTGGCAGCGTGTCTGAGGGTGTGAGAATACTGACACGTGACAGCGTGTCTGAGGGTGTGAGAATACTGACACGTGGCAGCGTGTCTGAGGGTGTGAGAATACTGACACGTGGCAGCGTGTCTGAGGGTGTGAGAATACTGACACGTGGCAGCGTGACTGAGGGTGTGAGAATACTGACACGTGGCAGCGTCACTGAGGGTGTGAGAATTCTGACACGTGGCAGCGTGACAGCGTGACTGAGTGTGTGAGAATACTGACACGTGGCAGCGTGTCTGAGGGTGTGAGAATACTGACACGTGGCAGCGTGTCTGAGGGTGTGAGAATACTGACACGTGGCAGCGTGACTGAGGGTGTGAGAGTACTGACATGTGGCAGCGTGTCTGAGGGTGTGAGAATACTGACACGTGACAGCGTGTCTGAGGGTGTGAGAATACTGACACGTGGCAGCGTGACAGCGTGTCTGAGGGTGTGAGAATACTGACACGTGGCAGCGTGTCTGAGGGTGTGAGAATACTGACACGTGGCACCGTGTTTGAGGGTGTGAGAATACTGACACGTGGAAGCGTGACAGCGTGTCTGAGGGTGTGAGAATACTGACACGTGGCAGCGTGACTGAGGGTGTGAGAATACTGACACGTGACAGCGTGACAGCGTGACTGAGGGTGTGAGAATACTGACACGTGGCAGCGTGACTGAGGGTGTGAGAATACTGACATGTGGCAGCGTGTTTGAGGGTGTGAGAATACTGACACGTTGCAGCGTGACTGAGGGTGTGAGAATACTGACACGTGACAGCGTGTCTGAGGGAGTGAGAATACTGACACGTGACAGCGTGACTGAGGGTGTGAGAATACTGACACGTGACAGCGTGTCTGAGGGTGTGAAAATACTGACACGTGACAGCGTGTCTGAGGGTGTGAGAATACTGACACGTGGCAGCGTGACTGAGGGTGTGAGAATACTGACACGTGGCAGCGTGTATGAGGGTGTGAGAATACTGACACGTGGCAGCGTGACTGAGGATGTGAGAATACTGACACGTGGCAGCGTGTCTGAGGCTGTGAGAATAGTGACACGTGGCAGCGTGTCTGAGGGTGTGAGAATACTGACACATGGCAGCGTGTCTGAGCGTGTGAGAATACTGACACATGGCAGCCTGTCTGAGGGTGTGAGAATACTGACACGTGTCAGCATGACAGCGTGTTTGAGGGTGTGAGAATACTGACACGTGGCAGCGTGACGGAGGTTGTGAGAATACTGACACATGGCAGCGTGTCTGAGGGTGTGAGAATACTGACACGTGACAGCGTGACAGCGTGTTTGAGGGTGTGAGAATACTGACACGTGCAGCGTGTCTGAGGGTGTGAGAATATTGACACGTGACAGCGTGACAGCGTGTTTGAGGGTTTGAGAATACTGACACGTGGCATCGTGTCTGAGGGTGTGAGAATACTGACACGTGGCAGCGTGTCTGAGGGTGTGAGAATACTGACACGTGACAGCGTGTCTGAGGGTGTGAGAATACTGACATGTGACAGCATGACAGCGTGTCTGAGGGTGTGAGAATACTGACAGGTGGCAGCGTATCTCAGGGTGTGAGAATACTGACACGTGGCAGGGTGTCTGAGGTTGTGAGAATACTGACACGTGGCAGCGTGTTTGAAGGTGTGAGAATACTGACACGTGGCAGCGTGTCTGAGGGTGAAAGAATACTGACACGTGGCAGCGTGTCTGAGGGTGTGAGAATACTGACACGTGGCAGCATGTCTGAGGGTGTGAGAATACTGACTCGTGGCAGCTTCTGAGGGTGTGAGAATACTGACACGTGGCAGCGTGTCTGAGGGTGTTAGAATACTGACACGTGACAGCGTGTTTGAGGGTGTGAGAATACTGACACGTGGCAGCGTGTTTGAGGGTGTGAGAATACTGACACATGACAGCGTGACTGAGGGTGTGAGAATACTGACACGTGGCAGCATGTCTGAGGGTGTGAGAATACTGACACGTGGCAGCGTGTCTGAGGGTGTGAGAATACTGACACGTGACAGCGTGTTTGAGGGTGTGAGAATACTGACACATGGCAGCGTGACTGAGGGTGTGAGAATACTGACACGTGGCAGCGTGACTGAGGGTGTGAGAATACTGACACGTGGCAGCGTGACTGAGGGTGTGAGAATTCTGACACGTGGCAGCGTGTCTGAGGGTGTGAGAATACTGACACGTGGCAGCGTGTCTGAGGGTGTGAGAATACTGACACGTGGCAGCGTGACTGAGGGTGTGAGAATACTGACACGTGGCAGCGTGACAGCGTGACTGAGTGTGTGAGAATACTGACACGTGGCAGCGTGACTGAGGGTGTGAGAGTACTGACATGTGGCAGGGTGACTGAGGGTGTGAGAGTACTGACATGTGGCAGCGTGTCTGAGGGTGTGAGAATACTGACACGTGGCAGCGTGTCTGAGGGTGTGAGAATACTGACACGTGGCACCGTGTTTGAGGGTGTGAGAATACTGACACGTGGCAGCGTGTCTGAGGGTGTGAGAATACTGACACGTGACAGCATGTTTGAGGGTGTGAGAATACTGACACGTGGCAGCGTGACTGAGGGTGTGAGAATACTGACATGTGGCAGCGTCTTTGAGGGTGTGAGAATACTGACACGTGACAGCGTGACTGAGTGTGTGAGAATACTGACACGTGGCAGCGTGTCTGAGGGTGTGAGAATACTGACACGTGGCAGCGTGACTGAGGGTGTGAGAATACTGACACGTGGCAGCGTGACTGATGGTTTGAGAATATTCACACGTGGCAGCGTGTCTGAGGTTGTGAGAATACTGACACGTGACCGGCGTGTTTGAGGGTGTGAGAATACTGACACGTGGCAGCGTGTCTGAGCATGTGAGAATACTGACACGTGGCAGCGTGTTTGAGGGTGTGAGAATACTGACACGTGGCAGCGTGTCTGAGGGTGTGAGAATACTGACATGTGGCAGCGTGTCTGAGGGTGTGAGAATACTGACACGTGGCAGCGTGTCTGAGGGTGTGAGAATACTGACACGTGGCAGCGTGTCTGAGGGTGTGAGAATACTGACACGTGGCAGCATGTCTGAGGGTGTGAGAATACTGACACGTGACAGCGTGACTGAGGGTGTGAGAATACTGACACGTGACAGCGTGTCTGAGGGTGTGAGAATACTGACAC
Organism: Cetorhinus maximus; assembly: GCF_964194155.1. Lineage (NCBI taxonomy): Eukaryota > Metazoa > Chordata > Chondrichthyes > Lamniformes > Cetorhinidae > Cetorhinus > Cetorhinus maximus. The sequence continues at coordinate 118,919 of NW_027596470.1, forward strand.
GTGACAGCGTGACTGAGGGTGTGAGAATACTGACACGTGGCAGCGTGACAGAGGGTGTGAGAATACTGACACGTGGCAGCGTGTTTGAGGGTGTGAGAATACTGACACGTGGCAGCGTGTCTGAGGGTGTGAGAATACTGACACGTGACAGCATGTTTGAGGGTGTGAGAATACTGACACGTGACAGCGTGACTGAGGGTGTGAGAATACTGACACGTGACAGCGTGGCAGCGTGACTGAGGGTGTGAGAATACTGACACGTGGCAGCGTGTTTGAGTGTGTGAGAATACTGACACGTGACAGCATGACTGAGGGTTTGAGAATACTGACACGTGGCAGCGTATCTGAGGGTGTGAGAATACTGACACGTGACAGCATGTTTGAGGGTGTGAGAATACTGACACGTGGCAGCGTGTCTGAGGGTGTGAGAATACTGACACGTGACAGCATGTTTGAGGGTGTGAGAATACTGACACGTGGCAGCGTGACTGAGGGTGTGAGAATACTGAAACGTTGCAGCATGACTGAGGGTGTGAGAATACTGACACGTGGCAGCGTGACTGAGGGTGTGAGAATACTGACACGTGGCAGCGTGACAGCGTGACTGAGTGTGTGAGAATACTGACACGTGGCAGCGTGACTGAGGGTGTGAGAATACTGACACGTGACAGCGTGGCTGAGTGTGTGAGAATACTGACACGTGGCAGCGTGTCTGAGGGTGTGAGAATACTGACAGGTGGCAGCGTGTTTGAGGGTGTGAGAATACTGACACATGGCAGGGTGTCAGAGGGTGTGACAATACTGACACGTGGCAGCGTGACAGCGTGACTGAGGGTGTGAGAATACTGACACGTGGCAGCGTGTCTGAGGGTGTGAGAATACTGACACGTGAGAGCATGTTTGAGGGTGTGAGAATACTGACACGTGGCAGCGTGTCTGAGGGTGTGAGAATACTGACACGTGGCAGCGTGTCTGAGGGTGTGAGAATACTGACACGTGACAGCGTGTCTGAGGTTGTGAGAATACTGACACGTGGCAGCGTGATTGAGGGTGTGAGAATACTGACACGTGGCAGCGTGACTGAGGGTGTGAGAATACTGACACGTGGCAGCGTGACTGAGGGTGTGAGAATACTGACACGTGGCAGCGTGTCTGAGGGTGTGAGAATACTGACACGTGGCAGCGTGACTGAGTGTGTGAGAATACTGACAGGTGGCAGCGTGTTTGAGGTTGTGAGAATACTGACACGTGGCAGCGTGACTGAGGGAGTGAGAATACTGACACGTGGCAGCGTGTTTGAGGTTGTGAGAATACTGACACGTGGCAGCGTGTCTGAGGATGTGAGAATACTGACACGTGGCAGCGTGTCTGAGGGTGTGAGAATACTGACACGTGGCAGCGTGTCTGAGGGTGTGAGAATACTGACACGTGGCAGCGTGTCTGAGGGTGTGAGAATACTGACACGTGGCAGCGTGACTGAGGGTGTGAGAATACTGACACGTGGCAGCGTGACTGAGGGTGTGAGAATACTGACACGTGGCAGCGTGTCTGAGGGTGTGAGAATACTGACACGTGACAGCGTGTCTGAGGGTGTGAGAATACTGACACGTGGCAGCGTGACTGATGGTGTGAGAATACTGACACGTGACAGGCGTGTTTGAGGGTGTGAGAATACTGTCACGTGGCAGCGTGACTGAGGGTGTGAGAATACTGACACGTGGCAGTGTGTCTGAGGGTGTGAGAATATTGACACGTGGCAGCGTGTCTGAGGGTGTGAGAATACTGAAACGTGGCAGCGTGTCTGAGGGTGTGAGAATATTGACACGTGGCAGCGTGTCTGAGGGTGTGAGAATACTGACACGTAGCAGCGTGACTGAGGGTGTGAGATTACTGACACGTGGCAGCGTGACTGAGGGTGTGAGAATACTGACACGTGACAGCGTGACTGAGGGTGTGAGAATACTGACACGTGGCAGCGTGACTGAGGGTGTGAGAATAATGACACGTGGCAGCGTGACTGAGGGTGTGAGAATACTGACACGTGGCAGCATGACTGAGGGTGTGAGAATACTGACACGTGGGAGCGTGACTGAGCATGTGAGAATACTGACACGTGACAGCGTGTTTGAGGGTGTGAGAATACTGACACGTGGCAGCGTGTCTGAGGGTGCGAGAATACTGACACGTGGCAGCGTGATGAGGGTGTGAGAATACTGACACGTGGCAGCGTGTCTGAGGGTGTGAGAATACTGACACGTGACAGCGTGTTTGAGGGTGTGTGAATACTGACACGTGGCAGCGTGACTGAGGGTGTGAGAATACTGACACGTGACAGGCGTGTTTGAGGGTGTGAGAATACTGACACGTGGCAGCGTGTTTGAGGGTGTGAGAATACTGACACGTGGCAGCGTGTCTGAGGGTGTGAGAATACTGACACGTGGCAGCGTGTTTGAGGGTGTGAGAATACTGACACGTGGCAGCGTGTCTGAGGGTGTGAGAATACTGACACGTGACAGCGTGTCTGAGGGTGTGAGAATACTGACACGTGGCAGCGTGACTTAGGGTGTGAGAATACTGACACGTGGCAGCGTGACTGAGGGTGTGAGAATACTGACACGTGGCAGCGTGTTTGAGGGTGTGAGAATACTGACACGTGGCAGCGTGACAGCGTGACTGAGTGTGTGAGAATACTGACACGTGGCAGCGTGACTGAGAGTGTGAGAGTACTGACATGTGGCAGCGTGTCTGAGGGTGTGAGAATACTGACACGTGGCAGCGTGTCTGAGTGTGTGAGAATACTGAAACGTGGCACCGTGTTTGAGGGTGTGAGAATACTGACACGTGGCAGCGTGTCTGAGGGTGTGAGAATACTGACACGTGGCAGTGTATCTGAGGGTGTGAGAATACTGACACGTGACAGCATGTTTGAGGGTGTGAGAATACTGACACGTGGCAGCGTGACTGAGGGTGTGAGAATACTGACACGTGGCATCTTCTTTGAGGGTGTGAGAATACTGACACGTGACAGCGTGACTGAGTGTGTGAGAATATTCACACGTGGCAACGTGACTGAGGGTGTGAGAATACTGACACGTGGCAGCGTGACTGATGGTGTGAGAATATTCACACGTGGCAGCGTGTCTGAGGTTGTGAGAATACTGACACGTGACCGGCGTGTTTGAGGGTGAGAATATACTGACACGTTGCAGCGTGTTTGAGGGTGTGAGAATAATGACACGTGGCAGCGTGTCTGAGGGTGTGAGAATACTGACACGTGGCAGCGTGTCTGAGGGTGTGAGAATACTGACACGTGGCAGCGTGTCTGAGGGTGTGAGAATACTGACACGTGGCAGCGTGTCTGAGGGTGTGAGAATACTGACACGTGGCAGCATGTCTGAGGGTGTGAGAATACTGACACGTGACAGCGTGACTGAGGGTGTGAGAATACTGACACGTGACAGCGTGTCTGAGGGTGTGAGAATTCTGACACGTGACAGCGTGACTGAGGGTGTGAGAATACTGACACGTGGCAGCGTGTTTGAGGGTGTGAGAATACTGACACGTGGCAGCGTGTTTGAGGGTGTGAGAATACTGACACGTGGCAGCGTGTCTGAGGGTGTTAGAATACTGACACGTGACAGCATGTTTGAGGGTGTGAGAATACTGACACGTGACAGCGTGACTGAGGGTGTGAGAATACTGACACGTGGCAGCGTGGCAGCGTGACTGAGGGTGTGAGAATACTGACACGTGGCAGCGTGTTTGAGGGTGTGAGAATACTGACACGTGACAGTGTGACTGAGGGTGTGAGAATACTGACACGTGGCAGCGTATCTGAGGGTGTGAGAATACTGACACGTGACAGCATGTTTGAGGGTGTGAGAATACTGACACGTGGCAGCGTGTCTGAGGGTGTGAGAATACTGACAAGTGACAGCATGTTTGAGGGTGTGAGAATACTGACACGTGGCAGCGTGACTGAGGGTGTGAGAATACTGACACGTGGCAGCCTGACTGAGGGTGTGAGAATACTGACACGTGGCAGCGTGACTGAGGGTGTGAGAATACTGACACGTGGCAGCGTGACTGAGGGTGTGAGAATACTGACACGTGACAGCGTGGCAGCGTGACTGAGTGTGTGAGAATACTGACACGTGGCAGCGTGACAGCGTGACTGAGTGTGTGAGAATACTGACACGTTGCAGCGTGACTGAGGGTGTGAGAATATTGACACGTGGCATCGTGTCTGAGGGTGTGAGAATACTGACACGTGGCAGCGTGTCTGAGGGTGTGAGAATACTGACACGTGGCAGCGTGACAGCGTGTCTGAGGGTGTGAGATTACTGACACGAGACAGCGTGACAGCGTGTCTGAGGGTGTGAGAATACTGACACGTGACAGCGTGACTGAGGGTGTGAGAATACTGACACGTGGCAGCGTGTCTGAGGGTGTGAGAATACTGACACGTGGCAGCGTGACTGAGGGTGTGAGAATACTGACACGTGGCAGCGTGTCTGAGGGTGTGAGAATACTGACACGTGGCAGCGTGTCTGAGGGTGTGAGAATACTGACACGTGGCAGCGTGACTGAGGGTGTGAGAATACTGACACGTGGCAGCATGACTGAGGGTGTGAGAATACTGACACGTGGCAGCGTGACTGAGGGTGTGAGAATACTGACACGTGGCAGCGTGACAGCGTGACTGAGTCTGTGAGAATACTGACACGTGGCAGCGTGACAGCGTGACTGAGTGTGTGAGAATACTGACACGTGACAGCGTGTCTGAGGGTGTGAGAATACTGACACGTGGCAGCGTGTCTGAGGGTGTGAGAATACTGACACGTGGCAGCGTGTCTGAGGGTTTGAGAATACTGACACGTGACAGCGTGTCTGAGGGTGTGAGAATACTGACACGTGGCAGCGTGTCTGAGGGTGTGAGAATACTGACACGTGGCAGCGTGTCTGAGGGTGTGAGAATACTGACACATGGCAGCGTGTCTGAGGGTGTGAGAATACTGACACGTGACAGCGTGTCTGAGGTTGTGAGAATACTGACACGTGGCAGCGTGACTGAGGGTGTAAGAATACTGACACGTCGCAGCGTGACTGAGGGTGTGAGAAAACTGACACGTGGCAGCGTGACTGAGGGTGTGAGAATACTGACACGTGGCAGCGTTTCTGAGGGTGTGAGAATATTGACACGTGGCAGCGTGACTGAGTGTGTGAGAATACTGACACGTGGCACCGTGACAGCGTGACTGAGGGTGTGAGAATACTGACACGTGGCAGCGTGTTTGAGGGTGTGAGAATACTGACACGTGGCAGCGTGTCTGAGGATGTGAGAATACTGACACGTGGCAGCGTGTCTGAGGGTGTGAGAATACTGACACGTGGCAGCGTGTCTAAGGGTGTGAGAATACTGACACGTGGCAGCGTGTCTGAGGGTGTGAGAATACTGACACGTGGCAGCGTGTCTGAGGGTGTGAGAATAATGACACGTGGCAGCGTGACTGAGGGTGTGAGAATACTGACACGTGGCAGCGTGACTGAGGGTGTGAGAATACTGACACTTGGCAGCGTGTCTGAGGGTGTGAGAATACTGACACGTGGCAGCGTGACTGAGGGTGTGAGAATACTGACACGTGGCAGCGTGACTGAGGGTGTGAGAATACTGACACGTGACAGCGTGTCTGAGGGTGTGAGAATACTGTCACGTGGCAGCGTGACTGAGGGTGTGAGAATACTGACACGTGACAGGCGTGTTTGAGGGTGTGAGAATACTGTCACGTGGCAGCGTGACTGAGGGTGTGAGAATACTGACACGTGGCAGTGTGTCTGAGGGTGTGAGAATATTGACACGTGGCAGCGTGTCTGAGGGTGTGAGAATACTGACACGTGGCAGCGTGTCTGAGGGTGTGAGAATACTGACACGTGACAGCATGTTTGAGGGTGTGAGAATACTGACACGTGGCAGCGTGTCTGAGGGTGTGAGAATACTGACACGTGGCAGCGTGTCTGAGGGTGTGAGAATACTGACACGTGGTAGCGTGTCTGAGGGTGTGAGAATACTGACACGTGGCAGCGTGTCTGAGGATGTGAGAATACTGACACGTGGTAGCGTGACTGAGGGTGTGAGAATACTGACACGTGACAGCGTGTTTGAGGGTGTGAGAATACTGACACGTGGCAGCGTGTCTGAGGGTGTGAGAATACTGACACGTGGCAGCGTGACTGAGGGTGTGAGAATACTGACACGTGGCAGCGTGTCTGAGGGTGTGAGAATACTGACACGTGACAGCGTGTTTGAGGGTGTGTGAATACTGACACGTGGCAGCGTGACTGAGGGTGTGAGAATACTGACACGTGACAGGCGTGTTTGAGGGTGTGAGAATACTGACACGTGGCAGCGTGTTTGAGGGTGTGAGAATACTGACACGTGGCAGCCTGTCTGAGGGTGTGAGAATACTGACACGTGGCAGCGTGTTTGAGGGTGTGAGAATACTGACACGTGGCAGCGTGTCTGAGGGTGTGAGAATACTGACACGTGACAGCGTGTCTGAGGGTGTGACAATACTGACACGTGGCAGCGTGACTGAGGGTGTGAGAATACTGACACGTGGCAGCGTGACTGAGGGTGTGAGAATACTGACACGTGGCAGCGTGACTGAGGGTGTGAGAATACTGACACGTGGCAGCGTGACTGAGGGTGTGAGAATACTGACACGTGGCAGCGTGACTGAGGGTGTGAGAATACTGACACGTGGCAGCGTGTCTGAGGGTGTGAGAATACTGACACGTGGCAGCGTGTCTGAGGGTGTGAGAATACTGACACATGACAGCGTGACAGCGTGACTGAGGGTGTGAGAATACTGACACATGGCCGCGTGTCTGAGGCTGTGAGAATACTGACACATGACAGCTTGACAGCGTGACTGAGGGTGTGACAATACTGACATGTGGCATCGTGTTTGATGTTGTGACAATACTGACACGTGGCAGCTTGACTGAGGGTGTGAGAATACTGACACGTGACAGCGTGTCTGAGGGTGTGAGAATACTGACACGTGACAGCGTGTCTGAGGGTGTGAGAATACTGACACGTGACAACGTGTTTGAGGGTGTGAGAATACTGACACGTGGCAGCATGTTTGAGGGTGTGAGAATACTGACACGTGACAACGTGTTTGAGGGTGTGAGAATACTGACACGTGGCAGCGTGTTTGAGGTTGTGACAATACTGACACGTGGCAGCGTTACTGAGGGTGTGAGAATACTGACACGTGGCAGCGTGTTTGAGGTTGTGACAATACTGACACGTGGCGGCATTACTGAGGGTGTGAGAATACTGACACGTGGCAGCGTGACAGCGTGACTGAGGGTGTGAGAATACTGACACGTGACAGCGTGACAGCGTGACTGAGGGTTTGAGAATACTGACACGTGGCAGCGTGACTGAGGGTGTGAGAATACTGACACGTGGCAGCGTGTTTGAGGGTGTGAGAATTCTGACACGTGGCAGCGTGACTGAGGGTGTGAGAATACTGACACGTGACAGCGTTTCTGAGGGTGTGAGAATACTGACACGTGACAGCGTGACTGAGGGTGTGAGAATACTGACACGTGACAGTGTGTCTGAGGGTGTGAGAATACTGACACGTGACAGCGTGTCTGAGGCTGTGAGAATACTGACACGTGGCAGCGTGACTGAGGGTGTGAGAATACTGACACGTGGCAGCGTGTTTGAGGCTGTGAGAATACTGACACGTGGCAGCGTGTCTGAGGGTGTGAGAATACTGACACATGGCAGCGTGTCTGAGGGTGTGAGAATACTGACACATTGCAGCGTGTCTGAGGGTGTGAGAATACTGACACGTGACAGCGTGACAGCGTGTTTGAGGGTGTGAGAATACTGACACGTGGCAGCGTGTCTGAGGGTGTGAGAATATTGACACGTGACATCGTGACAGCGTGTTTGAGGGTGTGAGAATACTGACATGTGGCATCGTGTCTGAGGGTGTGAGAATACTGACACGTGGCAGCGTGTCTGAGGGTGTGAGAATACTGAGACGTGGCAGCGTGACTGAGGGTGTGAGAATACTGACACGTGGCAGCGTGTCTGAGGGTGTGAGAATACTGACACGTGGCAGCGTGACTGAGTGTGTGAGAATACTGACACGTGGCAGCGTGACAGCGTGACTGAGGGTGTGAGAATACTGACACGTGGCAGCGTGTCTGAGGATGTGAGAATACTGACACGTGGCAGCGTGTCTGAGGGTGTGAGAATACTGACACGTGGCAGTGAGTCTGAGGGTGTGAGAATACTGACACGTGGCAGCATGTCTGAGGGTGTGAGAATACTGACACGTGGCAGCGTGACTGAGGGTGTGAGAATACTGACACGTGGCAGCGTGACTGAGGGTGTGAGAATACTGACACGTGGCAGCGTGTCTGAGGGTGTGAGAATACTGACACGTGCCAGCGTGTCTGAGGGTGTGAGAATACTGACACGTGGCAGCGTGACTGAGGGTGTGAGAATGCAGACACGTGACAGGCGTGTTTAAGGGTGTGAGAATACTGTCACGTGGCAGCGTGACTGAGGGTGTGAGAATACTGACACGTGGCAGTGTGTCTGAGGGTGTGAGAATATTGACACGTGGCAGCGTGTCTGTGGGTGTGAGAATACTGACACGTGGCAGCGTGTCTGAGGGTGTGAGAATACTGTCACGTGACAGCATGTTTGAGGGTGTGAGAATACTGACACGTGGCAGCGTGTCTGAGGGTGTGAGAATACTGACACGTGGCAGCGTGTCTGAGGGTGTGAGAATACTGACACGTGGCAGCGTGACTGAGGGTGTGAGGATACTGACACGTGGCAGCGTGACTGAGGGTGTGAGAATACTGACACGTGACAGCGTGACTGAGGGTGTGAGAATACTGACACGTGGCAGCGTGACTGAGGGTGTGAGAATACTGACACGTGGCAGCGTGACTGAGGGTGTGAGAATACTGACACGTGGCAGCGTGACTGAGCTTGTGAGAATACTGACACGTGACAGCGTGTTTGAGGGTGTGAGAATACTGACACGTGGCAGCGTGTCTGAGGGTGTGAGAATACTGACACGTGGCAGCGTGACTGAGGGTGTGAGAATACTGACACGTGGCAGCGTGTCTGAGGGTGTGAGAATACTGACACGTGGCAGCGTGTCTGAGGGTCTGAGAATACTGACACGTGGCAGCATGTCTGAGGGTGTGACAATACTGACACGTGGCATCGTGTTTGAGGTTGTGACAATACTGACACGTGGCAGCTTGACTGAGGGTGTGAGAATACTGACACGTGACAACGTGTTTGAGGGTGTGAGAATAATGACACGTGGCAGCGTGACTGAGGGTGTGAGAATACTGACACGTGACAACGTGTTTGAGGGTGTGAGAATACTGACACGTGGCAGCGTGTCTGAGGGTGTGAGAATACTGACACATGGCAACGTGTCTGAGGGTGTGAGAATACTGACACGTGGCAGCGTTACTGAGGGTGTGAGAATACTGACACGTGACAACGTGTTTGAGGGTGTGAGAATACTGACACGTGGCAGCGTGACTGAGGGTTTGAGAATACTGACACGTGACAACGTGTTTGAGGGTGTGAGAATACTGACACGTGGCAGCGTGTTTGAGGGTGTGAGAATACTGACACGTGGCTGCGTGTTTGAGGATGTGACAATACTGACACGTGGCAGCGTTACTGAGGGTGTGAGAATACTGACACGTGACAACGTGTTTGAGGGTGTGAGAATACTGACACGTGGCAGCGTGACTGAGGGTGTGAGAATACTGACACGTGACAACGTGTTTGAGGGTGTGAGAATACTGACACGTGGCAGCGTGTCTGACGGTGTGAGAATACTGACACGTGTCAGCGTGTCTGAGGGTGTGAGAATACTGAACGTGGCAGCGTGACAGCGTGTCTGAGGGTGTGAGAATACTGACACGTGACAGAGTTACAGCGTGACTGAGGGTGTGAGATTACTGACACGTGACAGCGTGACAGCGTGACTGAGGGTGTGAGAATACTTACACGTGACTGCGTGGCAGCGTGACTGAGGGTGTGAGAATACTGACACGTGGCAGCGTGTCTGAGGGTGTGAGAATACTGACATGTGACAGCGTGACTGAGGATGTGAGAATACTGACACGTGACATCATGACAGCTTGTCTGAGAGTGTGAGAATACTGACACGTGGCAGCGTGTCTGAGGGTGTGAGAATACTGACACGTGGCAGCGTGTCTGAGGTTGTGAGAATACTGACACGTGGCAGCGTGTTTGAAGGTGTGAGAATACTGACACGTGGCAGCGTGTCTGAGGGTGTGAGAATACTGACACGTGGCAGCGTGTCTGAGGGTGTGAGAATACTGACACGTGGCAGCGTGTCTGAGGGTGTGAGAATACTGACACGTTGCAGCGTGTCTGAGGGTGTGAGAATACTGACACGTGGCAGCGTGTCTGAGGGTGTGAGAATACTGACACGTGGCAGCGTGACTGAGGGTGTGAGAATACTGACACGTGGCAGCGTGACTGAGGGTGTGAGAATACTGACACGTGGCAGCGTGTCTGAGGGTGTGAGAATACTGACACGTGGCAGCGTGTCTGAGGGTGTGAGAATACTGACACGTGTCAGCGTGTCTGAGGGTGTGAGAATACTGACACGTGGCAGCGTGTCTGAGGGTGTGAGAATACTGACACGTGGCAGCGTGACTGAGGGTGTGAGAATACTGACACGTGACAGCGTGTCAGAGGTTGTGAGAATACTGACACGTGGCAGCGTGACTGAGGGTGTGAGAATACTGACACGTGGCAGCGTGACTGAGGGTGTGAGAATACTGACACGTGGCAGCGTGTCTGAGGGTGTGAGAATACTGACACGTGGCAGCGTGAGTGAGTGTGTGAGAATACTGACACGCGGTAGCGTGACAGCGTGACTGAGGGTGTGAGAATACTGAAACGTGGCAGCGTGACTGAGGGTGTGAGAATACTGACACGTGGCAGCGTGACTGAGGGTGTGAGAATACTGACACGTGGCAGCGTGACTGAGGGTGTGAGAATACTGACACGTGGCAGCGTGTCTGAGGGTGTGAGAATACTGACACGTGGCAGCGTGACTGAGTGTGTGAGAATACTGACACGCGGTAGCGTGACAGCGTGACTTAGGGTGTGAGAATACTGACACGTGGCAGCGTGTTTGAGGGTGTGAGAATACTGACACGTGGCAGCGTGTGTGAGGATGTGAGAATACTGACACGTGGCAGCGTGTCTGAGGTTGTGAGAATACTGACACGTGGCAGCGTGTCTGAGGGTGTGAGAATACTGACACGTGGCAGCGTGTCTGAGGGTATGACAATACTGACACGTGACAGCGTGTTTGAGGGTCTGAGAATACTGACACGTGGCAGCGTGCTTGAGGGTGTGAGAATACTGACACGTGGCAGCGTGTCTGAGGGTGTGAGAATACAGACACGTGGCAGCGTGTATGAGGGTGTGAGAATACTGACACGTGGCAGCGTGTCTGAGGGTGTGAGAATACTGACACGTGGCAGCGTTTCTGAGGGTGTGAGAATACTGACACGTGGCAGCGTGTCTGAAGGTGTGAGAATACTGACACGTGACAGCATGACTGAGGGTGTGAGAATATTGACACGTGGCAGCCTGACTGAGGGTGTGAGAATACTGACACGTGGCAGCGTGACTGAGGTTGTGAGAATACTGACACGTGACAGCGTGTCTGAGGGTGTGAGAATACTGACACGTGGCAGCGTGACTGAGGGTGTGAGAATACTGACACGGGGCAGCGTGACTGAGGGTGTGAGAATACTGACACGTGGCAGCTTGACTGGGGGTGTGAGAATACTGACACGTGGCAACGTGTCTGAGGGTGTGAGAATACTGACACGTGACAGCATGTTTGATGGTGTGAGAATACTGACACGTGGCAGCGTGACTGATGGTGTTAGAATACTGACACGTGGCAGCGTGTTTGAGGGTGTGAGAGTACTGACACGTGACAGCGTGACTTAGAGTGTGAGAATACTGACACGTGGCAGCGTGACTGAGGGTGTGAGAATACTGACACGTGGCAGCGTGACTGAGGGTGTGAGAACACTGACACGTGGCAGCGTGTCTGAGGGTGTGAGAATACTGACACGTGACAGGCGTGTTTGAGGGTGTCAGAATACTGACACGTGGCAGCGTGTTTGAGGGTGTGAGAATACTGACACGTGGCAGCGTGTCTCAGAGTGTGAGAATACTGACACGTGGCAGCGTGTCTGAGGGTGTGAGAATACTGACACGTGGCAGCGTGTCTGAGGGTGTGAGAATACTGAAACGTGGCAGCGTCTCTGAGGGTGTGAGAATACTGACACGTGGCAGCATGTCTGAGGGTGTGAGAATACTGACACGTGACAGCGTGACTGAGGGTGTGAGAATACTGACACGTGACAGCGTGCCTGAGGGTGTGAGAATACTGACACGTGACAGCGTGACTGAGGGTGTGAGAATACCGACACGTGGCAGCGTGATTGAGGGTGTGAGAATACTGACACGTGGCAGCGTGACTGAGGGTATGAGAATACTGACACGTGGCAGCTTGTCTGAGGGTGTGAGAATAATGACACGTGACAGGCGTGTTTGAGGGTGTCAGAATACTGACACGTGGCACCGTGTTTGAGGGTGTGATAATACTGACACGTGGCAGCGTGTCTCAGGGTGTGAGAATACTGACACGTGGCAGCGTGTCTGAGGGTGTGAGAATACTGACACGTGGCAGCGTGTCTGAGGGTGTGAGAATACTGACACGTGGCAGCGTGTCTGAGTGTGTGAGAATACTGACACGTGGCAGCATGTCTGAGGGTGTGAGAATACTGACACGTGACAGCGTGACTGAGGGTGTGAGAATACTGACACGTGACTGCGTGTCTGAGGGTGTGAGAATACTGACACGTGACAGCGTGTTTGAGGGTGTGAGAATATTGACACGTGGCAGCATGTCTGAGGGTGTGAGAATACTGACACGTGACAGCATGTTTGAGGGTGTGAGAATACTGACAGGTGACAGCGTGACTGAGGGTGTGAGAATACTGACATGTGGCAGTGTGTTTGAGGGTGTGAGAATACTGACACGTGGCAACGTGTTTGAGGCTGTGAGAATACTGACACGTGGCAGCGTGTCTGAGGGTGTGAGAATACTGACAGGTGACAGCGTGACAGCGTGTTTGATGGTGTGAGAATACTGACACGTGGCAGCGTGACTGAGGGTGTGAGAATACTGACACATGGCAGCGTGTCTGTGGGTGTGAGAATACAGACACGTGACAGCGTGACAGCGTCTTTGAGGGTGTGAGAATACTGACACGTGGCAACGTGTTTGAGGCTGTGAGAATACTGACACATGGCAGCGTGTCTGAGGGTGTGAGAATACTGACAGGTGACAGCGTGACAGCGTGTTTGAGGGTGTGAGAAAACTGACACGTGGCAGCGTGACTGAGGGTGTGAGAATACTGACACATGGCAGCGTGTCTGAGGGTGTGAGAATACTGACACGTGACAGCGTGACAGCGTCTTTGAGGGTGTGAGAATACTGACACGTGGCAGCGTGACTGAGGGTGTGAGAAATTTGACACGTGACGGCGTGACAGCGTGTTTCAGGGTGTTAGAATACTGACACGTGGCATCGTGTCTGAGGGTGTGAGAATACTGACACGTGGCAGCGTGTCTGAGGGTATGAGAATACTGACACGTGACAGCGTGACTGAGGGTGTGAGAATACTGACACGTGACAGCATGACAGCGTGTCTGAGGGTGTGAGAATACTGACACGTGGCAGCGTGTCTGAGGGTGTGAGAATACTGACACGTGGCAGCGTGTCTGAGGTTGTGAGAATACTGACACGTGGCAGCGTGTTTGAGGGTGTGAGAATACTGACACGTGGCAGCGTGTCTGAGGGTTTGAGAATACTGACACGTGGCAGCGTGTCTGAGGGTGTGAGAATACTGACACGTGGCAGCGTGTCTGAGGGTGTGAGAATACTGACACGTGGCAGCGTGTCTGAGGGTTTGAGAATACTGGCACGTGACATCGTGTTTGAGGGTGTGAGAATACTGACACGTGGCAGCGTGTTTGAGGGTGTGAGAATACTGACACGTGGCAGCGTGTCTGAGGGTGTGAGAATACTGACACGTGGCAGCGTGTATGAGGGTGTGAGAATACTGACACGTGGCAGCGTGTCTGAGGGTGTGAGAATACTGACACGTGGCAGCTTTTCTGAGCGTGTGAGAATACTGACACGTGGCAGCGTGTCTGAGGGTGTGAGAATACTGACACGTGACAGCATGACTGAGGGTGTGAGAATATTGACACGTGGCAGCGTGACTGAGGGTGTGAGAATACTGACACGTGGCAGCGTGACTGAGGTTGTGAGAATACTGACACGTGACAGCGTGTCTGAGGGTGTGAGAATACTGACACGTGGCAGCGTGACTGAGGGTGTGAGAATACTGACACATGGCAGCGTGACTGAGGGTGTGAGAATACTGACACGTGGCAGCTTGACTGAGGGTGTGAGAATACTGACACGTGGCAACGTGTCTGAGGGTGTGATAATACTGACACCTGACAGCATGTTTGAGGGTTTGAGAATACTGACACGTGGCAGCGTGACTGAGGGTGTGAGAATACTGACACGTGGCAGCGTGTTTGAGGGTGTGAGAATACTGACACGTGACAGCGTGACTGAGGGTGTGAGAATACTGACACGTGGCAGCGTGACTGAGGGTGTGAGAATACTGACACGTGGCAGCGTGACGGAGGGTGTGAGAATACAGACACGTGGCAGCATGTCTGAGGGTGTGAGAATACTGACACGTGACAGGCGTGTTTGAGGGTGTGAGAATACTGACACGTGGCAGCGTGTCTGAGGGTGTGAGAATACTGACACGTGGCAGCGTGTCTGAGGGTGTGAGAATACTGACACGTGGCAGCGTGTTTGAGGGTGTGAGAATACTGACACGTGGCAGCGTGTATGAGGGTGTGCGAATACTGACACGTGACAGCGTGTTTGAGGTTGTGAGAATACTGACACGTGACAGCGTGACTGAGGGTGTGAGAATACTGACACGTGGCAGCGTGACTGAGGGTGTGAGAATACTGAAACGTGGCAGCGTGTTTGAGGGTGTGAGAATACTGAAATGTGACAGCGTGACTGAGGGTGTGAGAATACTGACACGTGGCAGCATGTCTGAGGGTGTGAGAATACTGACACGTGGCAGCGTATCTGAGGGTGTGAGAATACTGACACGTGACAGCATGTTTGAGGGTGTGAGAATACTGACACGTGGCAGCGTGTCTGAGGGTGTGAGAATACTGACACGTGACAGCATGTTTGAGGGTGTGAGAATACTGACACGTGGCAGCGTGACAGAGGGTGTGAGAATACTGACACGTGGCAGCATGACTGAGGGTGTGAGAATACTGACACGTGGCAGCGTGACTGAGGGTGTGAGAATACTGACACGTGGCAGCGTGACAGCGTGACTGAGTGTGTGAGAATACTGACACGTGGCAGCGTGTCTGAGGGTGTGAGAATACTGGCACGTGGCAGCGTGACTGAGTGCGTGAGAATACTGACACGTGGCAGCGTGACTGAGGGTGTGAGAATACTGACACGTGGCATCGTGTCTGAGGGTGTGAGAATACTGACACGTGGCAGCGTGTCTGAGGGTGTGAGAATACTGACAGGTGGCAGCGTGTTTGAGGTTGTGAGAATACTGACACGTGGCAGCGTGTCTGAGGGTGTGAGAATACTGACACGTGACAGCGTGACAGCGTGACTGAGGGTGTGAGAATACTGACACATGGCAGGGTGTCTGAGGGTGTGAGAATACGGACACATGGCAGCGTGTATGAGGGTGTGAGAATACTGACACGTGGCAGCGTGTCTGAGGGTGTGAGAATACTGACACGTGGCAGCGTGTCTGAGGGTGTGAGAATACTGACACGTGGCAGCGTGACTGAGGGTGTGAGAATACTGACACGTGGCAGCGTGTCTGAGGGTGTGAGAATACTGACACGTGGCAGCGTGACTGAGGGTGTGAGAATACTGACACGTGGCAGCGTGTCTGAGGGTGTGAGAATATTGACACGTGGCAGCGTGTCTGAGGGTGTGAGAATACTGACACGTGGCAGCGTGACTGAGGGTGTGAGAATACTGACACGTGGCAGCGTGACTGAGGGTGTGAGAATACTGACACGTGGCAGCGTGTCTGAGGGTGTGAGAATACTGACACGTGGCAGCGTGTCTGAGGCTGTGAGAATACTGACACGTGGCAGCGTGTCTGAGGGTGTGAGAATACTGACACGTGGCAGCGTTTCTGAGGGTGTGAGATTACTGACACGTGGCAGCGTGTCTGAGGGTGTGAGAATACTGACACGTGACAGCGTGTCTGAGGGTGTGAGAATACTGACACGTGACAGCGTGTCTGAGGGTGTGAGAATACGGACACGTGACAGCATGACTGAGGGTGTGAGAATACTGACACGTGACAGCGTGTCTGAGGGTGTGAGAATACTGACACGTGACAGCGTGTCTGAGGGTGTGAGAATACTGACACGTGGCAGCGTGACTGAGGGTGTGAGAATACTGACACGTGGCAGCGTGACTGAGGTTGTGAGAATACTGACACGTGACAGCGTGTCTGAGGGTGTGAGAATACTGACACGTGGCAGCGTGACTGAGGGTGTGAGAATTCTGACACGTGGCAGCGTGACTGAGGGTGTGAGAATACTGACACGTTGCAGCTTGACTAAGGGTGTGAGAATACTGACACGTGGCAACGTGTCTGAGGGTGTGAGAATACTGACACCTGAAAGCATGTTTGAGGGTTTGAGAATACTGACACGTGGCAGCGTGACTGAGGGTGTGAGAATACTGACACGTGGCAGCGTGTTTGAGGGTGTGAGAATACTGACACGTGACAGCGTGACTGAGGGTGTGAGAATACTGACACGTGGCAGCGTGACTGAGGGTGTGAGAATACTGACACGTGGCAGCGTGACTGAGGGTGTGAGAATACTGACACGTGGCAGCATGTCTGAGGGTGTGAGAATACTGACACGTGACAGGCGTGTTTGAGGGTGTGAGAATACTGACACGTGGCAGCGTGTCTGAGGGTGTGAGAATACTGACACGTGGCAGCGTGTCTGAGGGTGTGAGAATACTGACACGTGGCAGCATGTCTGAGGGTGTGAGAACACTGACACGTGACAGCGTGACTGAGGGTGTGAGAATACTGACACGTGACAGCGTGTCTGAGGGTGTGAGAATACTGACAAGTGACAGCGTAACTGAGGGTGTGAGAATACTGACACGTGGCAGCGTGACTGAGGGTGTGAGAATACTGACACGTGGCAGCGTGACTGAGGGTGTGAGAATACTGACACGTGGCAGCGTGTCCGAGGGTGTGAGAATACTGACACGTGACAGGCGTGTTTGAGGGTGTCAGAATACTGACACGTGGCAGCGTGTTTGAGGGTGTGAGAATACTGACACGTGGCAGCGTGTCTCAGGGTGTGAGAATACTGACACGTGGCAGCGTGTCTGAGGGTGTGAGAATACTGACACGTGGCAGCGTGTCTCAGGGTGTGAGAATACTGACACGTGACAGCGTGACTGAGGGTGTGAGAATACTGACACGTGGCAGCGTGTCTCAGGGTGTGAGAATACTGACACGTGGCAGCGTGTCTGAGGGTGTGAGAATACTGACACGTGGCAGCGTGTCTGAGGGTGTGAGAATACTGACACGTGGCAGCGTGTCTGAGGGTGTGAGAATACTGACACGTGGCAGCGTGTCTGTGGGTGTGAGAATACTGACACGTGACAGCGTGTCTGAGGGTGTGAGAATACTGACACGTGACAGCATGTTTGAGGGTGTGAGAATACTGACACGTGGCAGCGTGACTGAGGGTGTGAGAATACTGACACGTGGCAGCATGACTGAGGGTTTGAGAATACTGACACGTGGCAGCGTGACTGAGGGTGTGAGAATACTGACACGTGGCAGCGTGACTGAGGGTGTGAGAATACTGACACGTGGCAGCGTGTCTGAGGGTGTGAGAATACTGACACGTGGCAGCGTGTCTGAGGTTGTGAGAATACTGACACGTGGCAGCGTGACTGAGGTTGTGAGAATACTGACACGTGGCAGCGTGACTGAGGGTGTGAGAATACTGACACGTGACAGCGTGTCTGAGGTTGTGAGAATACTGACACGTGGCAGCGTGACTGAGTGTGTGAGAATACTGACACGTGGCAGCGTGACTGAGGCTGTGAGAATACTGACACGTGGCAGCGTGACTGAGGGTGTGAGAATACTGACAGGTGGCAGCGTGTCTGAGGGTGTGAGAATACTGACACGTGGCAGCGTGACTGAGTGTGTGAGAATACTGACACGTGGCAGCGTGACTGAGGGTGTGAGAATACTGACACGTGGCAGCTTGACTGGGGGTTTGATAATACTGACACGTGGCAACGTGTCTTAGGTTGTGAGAATACTGACACGTGACAGCATGTTTGAGGTTGTGAGAATACTGACACGTGGCAGCGTGACTGAGGGTGTGAGAATACTGACACGTGGCAGCGTTTTTGAGGGTGTGAGAATACTGACACGTGACAGCGTGTCTGAGGGTGTGAGAATACTGACACGTGGCAGCGTGACTGAGGGTGTGAGAGTACTGACACGTGGCAGCGTGTCTGAGGGTGTGAGAATACTGACACGTGGCAGCGTGTCTGAGGGTGTGAGAATACTGACACGTGGCAGCGTGTCTGAGGGTGTGAGAATACTGACACGTGGCAGCATGTCAGAGGGTGTGAGAATAGTGACATGTGACAGCGTGACTGAGGGTGTGAGAATACTGACACGTGACAGCGTGCCTGACGGTGTGAGAATACTGACACGTGACAGCGTGACTGAGGGTGTGAGAATACCGGCACGTGGCAGCGTGACTGGGGGTGTGAGAATACTGACACGTGGCAGCGTGACTGAGGGTGTGAGAATACTGACACGTGGCAGCTTGTCTGAGAGTGTGAGAATACTGACACGTGACAGGCGTGTTTGAGGGTGTCAGAATACTGACACGTGGCAGCGTGTTTGAGGGTGTGATAATACTGACACGTGGCAGCGTGTCTCAGGGTGTGAGAATACTGACACGTGGCAGCTTGTCTGAGGGTGTGAGAATACTGACACGTGGCAGCGTGTCTGAGGGTGTGAGAATACTGACACGTGGCAGCGTGTCTGAGGGTGTGAGAATACTGACACGTGGCAGCATGTCTGAGGGTGTGAGAATACTGACACGTGACAGCGTGACTGAGGGTGTGAGAATACTGACACGTGACTGCGTGTCTGAGGGTGTGAGAATACTGACACGTGACAGCGTGTTTGAGGGTGTGAGAATACTGACACGTGGCAGCGTGTCTGAGGGTGTGAGAATACTGACACGTGACAGCATGTTTGAGGGTGTGAGAATACTGACACGTGGCAGCGTGACTGAGGGTGTGAGAATACTGACACGTGACAGCGTGACTGAGGGTGTGAGAATACTGACACGTGGCAGCGTGTCTGAGGGTGTGAGAATACTGACACGTGGCAGCATGTTTGAGGCTGTGAGAATACTGACACGTGGCAGCGTGTCTGAGGGTGTGAGAATACTGACACATGGCAGCGTGTCCGAGGGTGTGAGAATACTGACACATGGCAGCGTGTCTGAGGGTGTGAGAATAAAGACACGTGACAGCGTGACAGCGTGTTTGAGGGTGTGAGAATACTGACACGTGGCAGCGTGACTGAGGGTGTGAGAATACGGACACATGGCAGCGTGTCTGAGGGTGTGAGAATACTGACACGTGACAGCGTGACAGCGTGTTTGAGGGTGTGAGAATACTGACACGTGGCAGAGTGTCTGAGGGTGTGAGAAATTTGACACGTGACAGCGTGACAGCGTGTTTGAGGATGTGAGAATACTGACACGTGGCAGCGTGTCTGAGGGTGTGAGAAATTTGACACGTGACGGCGTGACAGCGTGTTTGAGGGTGTTAGAATACTGACACGTGGCATCGTGTCTGAGGGTGTGAGAATACTGACACGTGGCAGCGTGTCTGAGGGTATGAGAATACTGACACGTGACAGCGTGACTGAGGGTGTGAGAATACTGACACGTGACAGCATGACAGCGTGTCTGAGGGTGTGAGAATACTGACACGTGGCAGCGTGTCTGAGGGTGTGAGAATACTGACACGTGGCAGCGTGTCTGAGGTTGTGAGAATACTGACACGTGGCAGCGTGTTTGAAGGTGTGAGAATACTGACACGTGGCAGCGTGTCTGAGGGTTTGAGAATACTGACACGTGGCAGCGTGTCTGAGGGTGTGAGAATACTGACACGTGGCAGCGTGTCTGAGGGTGTGAGAATACTGACACGTGGCAGCGTGTCTGAGGGTTTGAGAATACTGGCACGTGACATCGTGTTTGAGGGTGTGAGAATACTGACACGTGGCAGCGTGTTTGAGGGTGTGAGAATACTGACACGTGGCAGCGTGTCTGAGGGTGTGAGAATACTGACACGTGGCAGCGTGTATGAGGGTGTGAGAATACTGACACGTGGCAGCGTGTCTGAGGGTGTGAGAATACTGACACGTGGCAGCTTTTCTGAGCGTGTGAGAATACTGACACGTGGCAGCGTGTCTGAGGGTGTGAGAATACTGACACGTGACAGCATGACTGAGGGTGTGAGAATATTGACACGTGGCAGCGTGACTGAGGGTGTGAGAATACTGACACGTGGCAGCGTGACTGAGGTTGTGAGAATACTGACACGTGACAGCGTGTCTGAGGGTGTGAGAATACTGACACGTGGCAGCGTGACTGAGGGTGTGAGAATACTGACACATGGCAGCGTGACTGAGGGTGTGAGAATACTGACACGTGGCAGCTTGACTGAGGGTGTGAGAATACTGACACGTGGCAACGTGTCTGAGGGTGTGATAATACTGACACCTGACAGCATGTTTGAGGGTTTGAGAATACTGACACGTGGCAGCGTGACTGAGGGTGTGAGAATACTGACACGTGGCAGCGTGTTTGAGGGTGTGAGAATACTGACACGTGACAGCGTGACTGAGGGTGTGAGAATACTGACACGTGGCAGCGTGACTGAGGGTGTGAGAATACTGACACGTGGCAGCGTGACGGAGGGTGTGAGAATACTGACACGTGGCAGCATGTCTGAGGGTGTGAGAATACTGACACGTGACAGGCGTGTTTGAGGGTGTGAGAATACTGACACGTGGCAGCGTGTCTGAGGGTGTGAGAATACTGACACGTGGCAGCGTGTCTGAGGGTGTGAGAATACTGACACGTGGCAGCGTGTTTGAGGGTGTGAGAATACTGACACGTGGCAGCGTGTATGAGGGTGTGAGAATACTGACACGTGACAGCGTGTTTGAGGTTGTGAGAATACTGACACGTGACAGCGTGACTGAGGGTGTGAGAATACTGACACGTGGCAGCGTGACTGAGGGTGTGAGAATACTGAAACGTGGCAGCGTGTTTGAGGGTGTGAGAATACTGAAATGTGACAGCGTGACTGAGGGTGTGAGAATACTGACACGTGGCAGCATGTCTGAGGGTGTGAGAATACTGACACGTGGCAGCGTATCTGAGGGTGTGAGAATACTGACACGTGACAGCATGTTTGAGGGTGTGAGAATACTGACACGTGGCAGCGTGTCTGAGGGTGTGAGAATACTGACACGTGACAGCATGTTTGAGGGTGTGAGAATACTGACACGTGGCAGCGTGACAGAGGGTGTGAGAATACTGACACGTGGCAGCATGACTGAGGGTGTGAGAATACTGACACGTGGCAGCGTGACTGAGGGTGTGAGAATACTGACACGTGGCAGCGTGACAGCGTGACTGAGTGTGTGAGAATACTGACACGTGGCAGCGTGTCTGAGGGTGTGAGAATACTGGCACGTGGCAGCGTGACTGAGTGCGTGAGAATACTGACACATGGCAGCGTGACTGAGGGTGTGAGAATACTGACACGTGGCATCGTGTCTGAGGGTGTGAGAATACTGACACGTGGCAGCGTGTCTGAGGGTGTGAGAATACTGACAGGTGGCAGCGTGTTTGAGGTTGTGAGAATACTGACACGTGGCAGCGTGTCTGAGGGTGTGAGAATACTGACACGTGACAGCGTGACAGCGTGACTGAGGGTGTGAGAATACTGACACATGGCAGGGTGTCTGAGGGTGTGAGAATACGGACACGTGGCAGCGTGTATGAGGGTGTGAGAATACTGACACGTGGCAGCGTGTCTGAGGGTGTGAGAATACTGACACGTGGCAGCGTGTCTGAGGGTGTGAGAATACTGACACGTGGCAGCGTGACTGAGGGTGTGAGAATACTGACACGTGGCAGCGTGTCTGAGGGTGTGAGAATACTGACACGTGGCAGCGTGACTGAGGGTGTGAGAATACTGACACGTGGCAGCGTGTCTGAGGGTGTGAGAATATTGACACGTGGCAGCGTGTCTGAGGGTGTGAGAATACTGACACGTGGCAGCGTGACTGAGGGTGTGAGAATACTGACACGTGGCAGCGTGACTGAGGGTGTGAGAATACTGACACGTGGCAGCGTGTCTGAGGGTGTGAGAATACTGACACGTGGCAGCGTGTCTGAGGCTGTGAGAATACTGACACGTGGCAGCGTGTCTGAGGGTGTGAGAATACTGACACGTGGCAGCGTTTCTGAGGGTGTGAGATTACTGACACGTGGCAGCGTGTCTGAGGGTGTGAGAATACTGACACGTGACAGCGTGTCTGAGGGTGTGAGAATACTGACACGTGACAGCGTGTCTGAGGGTGTGAGAATACGGACACGTGACAGCATGACTGAGGGTGTGAGAATACTGACACGTGACAGCGTGTCTGAGGGTGTGAGAATACTGACACGTGACAGCGTGTCTGAGGGTGTGAGAATACTGACACGTGGCAGCGTGACTGAGGGTGTGAGAATACTGACACGTGGCAGCGTTACTGAGGTTGTGAGAATACTGACACGTGACAGCGTGTCTGAGGGTGTGAGAATACTGACACGTGGCAGCGTGACTGAGGGTGTGAGAATACTGACACGTGGCAGCGTGACTGAGGGTCTGAGAATACTGACACGTTGCAGCTTGACTAAGGGTGTGAGAATACTGACACGTGGCAACGTGTCTGAGGGTGTGAGAATACTGACACCTGAAAGCATGTTTGAGGGTTTGAGAATACTGACACGTGGCAGCGTGACTGAGGGTGTGAGAATACTGACACGTGGCAGCGTGTTTGAGGGTGTGAGAATACTGACACGTGACAGCGTGACTGAGGGTGTGAGAATACTGACACGTGGCAGCGTGACTGAGGGTGTGAGAATACTGACACGTGGCAGCGTGACTGAGGGTGTGAGAATACTGACACGTGGCAGCATGTCTGAGGGTGTGAGAATACTGACACGTGACAGGCGTGTTTGAGGGTGTGAGAATACTGACACGTGGCAGCGTGTCTGAGGGTGTGAGAATACTGACACGTGGCAGCGTGTCTGAGGGTGTGAGAATACTGACACGTGGCAGCATGTCTGAGGGTGTGAGAACACTGACACGTGACAGCGTGACTGAGGGTGTGAGAATACTGACACGTGACAGCGTGTCTGAGGGTGTGAGAATACTGACACGTGACAGCGTAACTGAGGGTGTGAGAATACTGACACGTGGCAGCGTGACTGAGGGTGTGAGAATACTGACACGTGGCAGCGTGACTGAGGGTGTGAGAATACTGACACGTGGCAGCGTGTCCGAGGGTGTGAGAATACTGACACGTGACAGGCGTGTTTGAGGGTGTCAGAATACTGACACGTGGCAGCGTGTTTGAGGGTGTGAGAATACTGACACGTGGCAGCGTGTCTCAGGGTGTGAGAATACTGACACGTGGCAGCGTGTCTGAGGGTGTGAGAATACTGACACGTGGCAGCGTGTCTGAGGGTGTGAGAATACTGACACGTGGCAGCGTGTCTGAGGGTGTGAGAATACTGACACGTGGCAGCGTGTCTGTGGGTGTGAGAATACTGACACGTGACAGCGTGTCTGAGGGTGTGAGAATACGGACACGTGACAGCATGTTTGAGGGTGTGAGAATACTGACACGTGGCAGCGTGACTGAGGGTGTGAGAATACTGACACGTGGCAGCATGACTGAGGGTTTGAGAATACTGACACGTGGCAGCGTGACTGAGGGTGTGAGAATACTGACACGTGGCAGCGTGACAGCGTGACTGAGGGTGTGAGAATACTGACACGTGGCAGCGTGTCTGAGGGTGTGAGAATACTGACACGTGAGAGCATGTTTGAGGGTGTGAGAATACTGACACGTGGCAGCGTGACTGAGGGTGTGAGAATACTGACACGTGGCAGCGTGACTGAGGGTGTGAGAATACTGACACGTGGCAGCGTGTCTGAGGGTGTGAGAATACTGACACGTGGCAGCGTGACTGAGGGTGTGAGAATACTGACACGTGGCAGCGTGTCTGAGGGTGTGAGAATACTGACACGTGGCAGCGTGTCTGAGGTTGTGAGAATACTGACACGTGGCAGCGTGACTGAGGTTGTGAGAATACTGACACGTGGCAGCGTGACTGAGGGTGTGAGAATACTGACACGTGACAGCGTGTCTGAGGTTGTGAGAATACTGACACGTGGCAGCGTGACTGAGTGTGTGAGAATACTGACACGTGGCAGCGTGACTGAGGCTGTGAGAATACTGACACGTGGCAGCGTGACTGAGGGTGTGAGAATACTGACACGTGGCAGCGTGTCTGAGGGTGTGAGAATACTGACACGTGGCAGCGTGACTGAGTGTGTTAGAATACTGACACGTGGCAGCGTGACTGAGGGTGTGAGAATACTGACACGTGGCAGCTTGACTGGGGGTGTGATAATACTGACACGTGGCAACGTGTCTTAGGTTGTGAGAATACTGACACGTGACAGCATGTTTGAGGTTGTGAGAATACTGACACGTGGCAGCGTGACTGAGGGTGTGAGAATACTGACACGTGGCAGCGTTTTTGAGGGTGTGAGAATACTGACACGTGACAGCGTGTCTGAGGGTGTGAGAATACTGACACGTGGCAGCGTGACTGAGGGTGTGAGAGTACTGACACGTGGCAGCGTGTCTGAGGGTGTGAGAATACTGACACGTGGCAGCGTGTCTGAGGGTGTGAGAATACTGACACGTGGCAGCGTGTCTGAGGGTGTGAGAATACTGACACGTGGCAGCATGTCAGAGGGTGTGAGAATAGTGACATGTGACAGCGTGACTGAGGGTGTGAGAATACTGACACGTGACAGCGTGCCTGACGGTGTGAGAATACTGACACGTGACAGCGTGACTGAGGGTGTGAGAATACCGGCACGTGGCAGCGTGACTGGGGGTGTGAGAATACTGACACGTGGCAGCGTGACTGAGGGTGTGAGAATACTGACACGTGGCAGCTTGTCTGAGAGTGTGAGAATACTGACTCGTGACAGGCGTGTTTGAGGGTGTCAGAATACTGACACGTGGCAGCGTGTTTGAGGGTGTGATAATACTGACACGTGGCAGCGTGTCTCAGGGTGTGAGAATACTGACACGTGGCAGCGTGTCTGAGGGTGTGAGAATACTGACACGTGGCAGCGTTTCTGAGGCTGTGAGAATACTGACACGTGGCAGCGTGTCTGAGGGTGTGAGAGTACTGACACGTGGCAGCGTGCCTGAGGGTGTGAGAATACTGACACGTGGCAGCGTGTCTGAGGGTGTGAGAATACTGACACGTGGCTGCATTTCTGAGGGTGTGAGAATACTGACACGTGACAGCGTGACTGAGGGTGTGAGAATACTGACACGTGGCAGCGTGACTGAGGGTGTGAGAATACTGACACGTGACAGCGTGTTTGAGGGTGTGAGAATACTGACACGTGGCAGCGTGTCTGAGGGTGTGAGAATACTGACACGTGACAGCATGTTTGAGGGTGTGAGAATACTGACATGTGGCAGCGTGACTGAGGGTTTGAGAATACCGACACGTGACAGCGTGACAGCGTGACTGAGGGTGTGAGAATACTGACACGTGGCAGCGTGTCTGAGGGTGTGAGAATACTGACACGTGACAGCGTGTTTGAGGGTGTGAGAATACTGACACGTGGCAGCGTGTCTGAGGGTGTGAGAATACTGACACGTGGCAGCGTGTCTGAGGGTGTGAGAATACTGACACGTGACAGCATGTTTGAGGGTGTGAGAATACTGACATGTGGCAGCGTGACTGAGGGTGTGAGAATACTGACACGTGGCAGCGTGTTTGAGGGTGTGAGAATACTGACACGTGGCAGCGTGTTTCAGGGTGTGAGAATACTGACACGTGGCAGCGTGTCTGAGGGTGTGAGAATACTGACACATGGCAGCGTGTCTGAGGGTGTGAGAATACTGACACATGGCAGCGTGTCTGAGGGTGTGAGAATACTGACACGTGACAGCGTGACAGCGTGGTTGAGGGTGTGAGAATACTGACACGTGGCAGCGTGACTGAGGGTGTGAGAATACTGACACATGGCAGCGTGTCTGAGGGTGTGAGAATACTGACACGTGACAGCGTGACAGCGTGACAGCGTGTTTGAGGGTGTGAGAATACTGACACGTGGCAGCGTGTCTGAGGGTGTGAGAATATTGACACGTGACAGCGTGACAGCGTGTTTGAGGGTGTGAGAATACTGACACGTGGCAGCGTGACTGAGGGTGTGAGAATACTGACACGTGGCAGCGTGTTTGAGGGTGTGAGAATACTCACACGTGACATCGTGACTGAGGGTGTGAGAATACTGACACGTGGCAGCGTGACTGAGTGTGTGAGAATACTGACACGTGGCAACGTGACTGAGGGTGTGAGAATACTGACACGTGGCAGCGTGTCTGAGGGTGTGAGAATACTGACACGTGACAGGCGTGTTTGAGGGTGTGAGAATACTGACACGTGGCAGCGTGTTTGAGGGTGTGAGAATACTGACACGTGGCAGCGTGTCTCAGGGTGTGAGAATACTGACAGGTGGCAGCGTGTCTGAGGGTGTGAGAATACTGACACGTGGCAGCGTGTCTGAGGGTGTGAGAATACTGACAAGTGGCAGCGTCTCTGAGGGTGTGAGAATACTGACACGTGGCAGCATGTCTGAGGGTGTGAGAATACTGACACGTGACAGCGTGACTGAGGGTGTGAGAATACTGACACGTGACAGCGTGCCTGAGGGTGTGAGAATACTGACACGTGACAGCGTGACTGAGGGTGTGAGAATACCGACACGTGGCAGCGTGATTGAGGGTGTGAGAATACTGACACGAGGCAGTGTGACTGAGGGTGTGAGAATACTGACACGTGGCAGCTTGTCTGAGGATTTGAGAATACTGACACGTGACAGGCGTGTTTGAGGGTGTCAGAATACTGACACATGGCAGCGTGTTTGAGGGTGTGATAATACTGACACGTGGCAGCGTGTCTCAGGGTGTGAGAATACTGACACGTGGCAGCTTGTCTGAGGGTGTGAGAATAATGACACGTGGCAGCGTGTCTGAGGGTGTGAGAATACTGACACGTGGCAGCGTGTCTGAGGGTGTGAGAATACTGACACGTGGCAGCATGTCTGAGGGTGTGAGAATACTGACACGTGACAGCGTGACTGAGGGTGTGAGAATACTGACACGTGACTGCGTGTCAAAGGGTGTGAGAATACTGACACGTGACAGCGTGTTTGAGGGTGTGAGAATACTGACACGTGGCAGCGTGTCTGAGGGTGTGAGAATACTGACACGTGACAGCATGTTTGAGGGTGTGAGAATACTGACACGTGGCAGCGTGACTGAGGGTGTGAGAATACTGACACGTGACAGCGTGACTGAGGGTGTGAGAATACTGACACGTGGCAGCGTGTCTGAGGGTGTGAGAATACTGACACGTGGCAGCATGTTTGAGGCTGTGAGAATACTGACACGTGGCAGCGTGTCTGAGGGTGTGAGAATACTGACACATGGCAGCGTGTCCGAGGGTGTGAGAATACTGACACATGGCAGCGTGTCTGAGGGTGTGAGAATAAAGACACGTGACAGCGTGACAGCGTGTTTGAGGGTGTGAGAATACTGACACGTGGCAGCGTGACTGAGGGTGTGAGAATACGGACACATGGCAGCGTGTCTGAGGGTGTGAGAATACTGACACGTGACAGCGTGACAGCGTGTTTGAGGGTGTGAGAATACTGACACGTGGCAGAGTGTCTGAGGGTGTGAGAAATTTGACACGTGACAGCGTGACAGCGTGTTTGAGGATGTGAGAATACTGACACGTGGCAGCGTGTCTGAGGGTGTTAGAATACTGACACGTGGCATCGTGTCTGAGGGTGTGAGAATACTGACACGTGGCAGCGTGTCTGAGGGTGTGAGAATACTGACACGTGACAGCGTGACTGAGGGTGTGAGAATACTGACACGTGACAGCATGACAGCGTGTCTGAGGGTGTGAGAATACTGACACGTGGCAGCGTGTCTGAGGGTGTGAGAATACTGACACGTGGCAGCGTGTCTGAGGTTGTGAGAATACTGACACGTGGCAGCGTGTTTGAAGGTGTGAGAATACTGACACGTGGCAGCGTGTCTGAGGGTGTGAGAATACTGACACGTGGCAGCGTGTCTGAGGGTGTGAGAATACTGACACGTGGCAGCGTGTCTGAGGGTGTGAGAATACTGACACGTGGCAGCGTGTCTGAGGGTGTGAGAATACTGACACGTGGCAGCGTGTCTGAGGGTTTGAGAATACTGGCACGTGACATCGTGTTTGAGGGTGTGAGAATACTGACACGTGGCAGCGTGTTTGAGGGTGTGAGAATACTGACACGTGGCAGCGTGTCTGAGGGTGTGAGAATACTGACACGTGGCAGCGTGTATGAGGGTGTGAGAATACTGACACGTGGCAGCGTGTCTGAGGGTGTGAGAATACTGACACGTGGCAGCTTTTCTGAGCGTGTGAGAATACTGACACGTGGCAGCGTGTCTGAGGGTGTGAGAATACTGACACGTGACAGCATGACTGAGGGTGTGAGAATATTGACACGTGGCAGCGTGACTGAGGGTGTGAGAATACTGACACGTGGCAGCGTGACTGAGGTTGTGAGAATACTGACACGTGACAGCGTGTCTGAGGGTGTGAGAATACTGACACGTGGCAGCGTGACTGAGGGTGTGAGAATACTGACACGTGGCAGCGTGACTGAGGGTGTGAGAATACTGACACGTGGCAGCTTGACTGAGGGTGTGAGAATACTGACACGTGGCAACGTGTCTGAGGGTGTGATAATACTGACACCTGACAGCATGTTTGAGGGTTTGAGAATACTGACACGTGGCAGCGTGACTGAGGGTGTGAGAATACTGACACGTGGCAGCGTGTTTGAGGGTGTGAGAATACTGACACGTGACAGCGTGACTGAGGGTGTGAGAATACTGACACGTGGCAGCGTGACTGAGGGTGTGAGAATACTGACACGTGGCAGCGTGACGGAGGGTGTGAGAATACTGACACGTGGCAGCATGTCTGAGGGTGTGAGAATACTGACACGTGACAGGCGTGTTTGAGGGTGTGAGAATACTGACACGTGGCAGCGTGTCTGAGGGTGTGAGAATACTGACACGTGGCAGCGTGTCTGAGGGTGTGAGAATACTGACACGTGGCAGCATGTCTGAGGGTGTGAGAACACTGACACGTGACAGCGTGACTGAGGGTGTGAGAATACTGACACGTGACAGCGTGTCTGAGGGTGTGAGAATACTGACACGTGGCAGCGTGTCTGAGGGTGTGAGAATACTGACACGTGGCAGCATGTTTGAGGCTGTGAGAATACTGACACGTGGCAGCGTGTCTGAGGGTGTGAGAATACTGACACATGGCAGCGTGTCCGAGGGTGTGAGAATACTGACACATGGCAGCGTGTCTGAGGGTGTGAGAATAAAGACACGTGACAGCGTGACAGCGTGTTTGAGGGTGTGAGAATACTGACACGTGGCAGCGTGACTGAGGGTGTGAGAATACGGACACATGGCAGCGTGTCTGAGGGTGTGAGAATACTGACACGTGACAGCGTGACAGCGTGTTTGAGGGTGTGAGAATACTGACACGTGGCAGAGTGTCTGAGGGTGTGAGAAATTTGACACGTGACAGCGTGACAGCGTGTTTGAGGATGTGAGAATACTGACACGTGGCAGCGTGTCTGAGGGTGTTAGAATACTGACACGTGGCATCGTGTCTGAGGGTGTGAGAATACTGACACGTGGCAGCGTGTCTGAGGGTGTGAGAATACTGACACGTGACAGCGTGACTGAGGGTGTGAGAATACTGACACGTGACAGCATGACAGCGTGTCTGAGGGTGTGAGAATACTGACACGTGGCAGCGTGTCTGAGGGTGTGAGAATACTGACACGTGGCAGCGTGTCTGAGGTTGTGAGAATACTGACACGTGGCAGCGTGTTTGAAGGTGTGAGAATACTGACACGTGGCAGCGTGTCTGAGGGTGTGAGAATACTGACACGTGGCAGCGTGTCTGAGGGTGTGAGAATACTGACACGTGGCAGCGTGTCTGAGGGTGTGAGAATACTGACACGTGGCAGCGTGTCTGAGGGTGTGAGAATACTGACACGTGGCAGCGTGTCTGAGGGTTTGAGAATACTGGCACGTGACATCGTGTTTGAGGGTGTGAGAATACTGACACGTGGCAGCGTGTTTGAGGGTGTGAGAATACTGACACGTGGCAGCGTGTCTGAGGGTGTGAGAATACTGACACGTGGCAGCGTGTATGAGGGTGTGAGAATACTGACACGTGGCAGCGTGTCTGAGGGTGTGAGAATACTGACACGTGGCAGCTTTTCTGAGCGTGTGAGAATACTGACACGTGGCAGCGTGTCTGAGGGTGTGAGAATACTGACACGTGACAGCATGACTGAGGGTGTGAGAATATTGACACGTGGCAGCGTGACTGAGGGTGTGAGAATACTGACACGTGGCAGCGTGACTGAGGTTGTGAGAATACTGACACGTGACAGCGTGTCTGAGGGTGTGAGAATACTGACACGTGGCAGCGTGACTGAGGGTGTGAGAATACTGACACGTGGCAGCGTGACTGAGGGTGTGAGAATACTGACACGTGGCAGCTTGACTGAGGGTGTGAGAATACTGACACGTGGCAACGTGTCTGAGGGTGTGATAATACTGACACCTGACAGCATGTTTGAGGGTTTGAGAATACTGACACGTGGCAGCGTGACTGAGGGTGTGAGAATACTGACACGTGGCAGCGTGTTTGAGGGTGTGAGAATACTGACACGTGACAGCGTGACTGAGGGTGTGAGAATACTGACACGTGGCAGCGTGACTGAGGGTGTGAGAATACTGACACGTGGCAGCGTGACGGAGGGTGTGAGAATACTGACACGTGGCAGCATGTCTGAGGGTGTGAGAATACTGACACGTGACAGGCGTGTTTGAGGGTGTGAGAATACTGACACGTGGCAGCGTGTCTGAGGGTGTGAGAATACTGACACGTGGCAGCGTGTCTGAGGGTGTGAGAATACTGACACGTGGCAGCATGTCTGAGGGTGTGAGAACACTGACACGTGACAGCGTGACTGAGGGTGTGAGAATACTGACACGTGACAGCGTGTCTGAGGGTGTGAGAATACTGACACCTGACAGCGTAACTGAGGGTGTGAGAATACTGACACGTGGCAGCGTGACTGAGGGTGTGAGAAGACTGACACGTGGCAGCGTGACTGAGGGTGTGAGAATACTGACACGTGGCAGCGTGTCCGAGGGTGTGAGAATACTGACACGTGACAGGCGTGTTTGAGGGTGTCAGAATACTGACACGTGGCAGCGTGTTTGAGGGTGTGAGAATACTGACACGTGGCAGCGTGTCTCAGGGTGTGAGAATACTGACACGTGGCAGCGTGTCTGAGGGTGTGAGAATACTGACACGTGGCAGCGTGTCTCAGGGTGTGAGAATACTGACACGTGACAGCGTGACTGAGGGTGTGAGAATACTGACACGTGGCAGCTTGTCTCAGGGTGTGAGAATACTGACACGTGGCAGCGTGTCTGAGGGTGTGAGAATACTGACACATGGCAGCGTGTCTGAGGGTGTGAGAATACTGACACGTGGCAGCGTGTCTGAGGGTGTGAGAATACTGACACGTGGCAGCGTGTCTGTGGGTGTGAGAATACTGACACGTGACAGCGTGTCTGAGGGTGTGAGAATACTGACACGTGACAGCATGTTTGAGGGTGTGAGAATACTGACACGTGGCAGCGTGACTGAGGGTGTGAGAATACTGACACGTGGCAGCATGACTGAGGGTTTGAGAATACTGACACGTGGCAGCGTGACTGAGGGTGTGAGAATACTGACACGTGGCAGCGTGACAGCGTGACTGAGGGTGTGAGAATACTGACACGTGGCAGCGTGTCTGAGGGTGTGAGAATACTGACACGTGAGAGCATGTTTGAGGGTGTGAGAATACTGACACGTGGCAGCGTGACTGAGGGTGTGAGAATACTGACACGTGGCAGCGTGACTGAGGGTGTGAGAATACTGACACGTGGCAGCGTGTCTGAGGGTGTGAGAATACTGACACGTGGCAGCGTGACTGAGGGTGTGAGAATACTGACACGTGGCAGCGTGTCTGAGGTTGTGAGAATACTGACACGTGGCAGCGTGACTGAGGTTGTGAGAATACTGACACGTGGCAGCGTGACTGAGGGTGTGAGAATACTGACACGTTACAGCGTGTCTGAGGTTGTGAGAATACTGACACGTGGCAGCGTGACTGAGTGTGTGAGAATACTGACACGTGGCAGCGTGACTGAGGCTGTGAGAATACTGACACGTGGCAGCGTGACTGAGGGTGTGAGAATACTGACACGTGGCAGCGTGTCTGAGGGTGTGAGAATACTGACACGTGGCAGCTTGACTGGGGGTGTGATCATACTGACACGTGGCAGCGTGTCTTAGGGTGTGAGAATACTGACACGTGACAGCATGTTTGAGGTTGTGAGAATACTGACACGTGGCAGCGTGACTGAGGGTGTGAGAATACTGACACGTGGCAGCGTGTTTGAGGGTGTGAGAATACTGACACGTGACAGCGTGTCTGAGGGTGTGAGAATACTGACACGTGGCAGCGTGACTGAGGGTGTGAGAGTACTGACACGTGTCAGCGTGTCTGAGGGTGTGAGAATACTGACACGTGGCAGCGTGTCTGAGGGTGTGAGAATACTGACACGTGGCAGCGTGTCTGAGGGTGTGAGAATACTGACACGTGGCAGCATGTCAGAGGGTGTGAGAATAGTGACATGTGACAGCGTGACTGAGGGTGTGAGAATACTGACACGTGACAGCGTGCCTGACGGTGTGAGAATACTG
Organism: Cetorhinus maximus; assembly: GCF_964194155.1. Lineage (NCBI taxonomy): Eukaryota > Metazoa > Chordata > Chondrichthyes > Lamniformes > Cetorhinidae > Cetorhinus > Cetorhinus maximus. Next base: position 152,538 of record NW_027596470.1, read on the forward strand.
ACACGTGACAGCGTGACTGAGGGTGTGAGAATACCGGCACGTGGCAGCGTGACTGAGGGTGTGAGAATACTGACACGTGGCAGCGTGACTGAGGGTGTGAGAATACTGACACGTGGCAGCTTGTCTGAGAGTGTGAGAATACTGACACGTGACAGGCGTGTTTGAGGGTGTCAGAATACTGACACGTGGCAGCGTGTTTGAGGGTGTGATAATACTGACACGTGGCAGCGTGTCTCAGGGTGTGAGAATACTGACACGTGGCAGCGTGTCTGAGGGTGTGAGAATACTGACACGTGGCAGCGTTTCTGAGGCTGTGAGAATACTGACACGTGGCAGCGTGTCTGAGGGTGTGAGAGTACTGACACGTGGCAGCGTGTCTGAGGGTGTGAGAATACTGACACGTGGCAGCGTGTCTGAGGGTGTGAGAATACTGACACGTGGCTGCATTTCTGAGGGTGTGAGAATACTGACACGTGACAGCGTGTTTGAGGGTGTGAGAATACTGACACGTGGCAGCGTGTCTGAGGGTGTGAGAATACTGACACGTGACAGCATGTTTGAGGGTGTGAGAATACTGACATGTGGCAGCGTGACTGAGGGTTTGAGAATACCGACACGTGACAGCGTGACAGCGTGACTGAGGGTGTGAGAATACTGACACGTGGCAGCGTGTCTGAGGGTGTGAGAATACTGACACGTGACAGCGTGTTTGAGGGTGTGAGAATACTGACACGTGGCAGCGTGTCTGAGGGTGTGAGAATACTGACACGTGGCAGCGTGTCTGAGGGTGTGAGAATACTGACACGTGACAGCATGTTTGAGGGTGTGAGAATACTGACATGTGGCAGCGTGACTGAGGGTGTGAGAATACTGACACGTGGCAGCGTGTTTGAGGGTGTGAGAATACTGACACGTGGCAGCGTGTTTCAGGGTGTGAGAATACTGACACGTGGCAGCGTGTCTGAGGGTGTGAGAATACTGACACATGGCAGCGTGTCTGAGGGTGTGAGAATACTGACACATGGCAGCGTGTCTGAGGGTGTGAGAATACTGACACGTGACAGCGTGACAGCGTGGTTGAGGGTGTGAGAATACTGACACGTGGCAGCGTGACTGAGGGTGTGAGAATACTGACACATGGCAGCGTGTCTGAGGGTGTGAGAATACTGACACGTGACAGCGTGACAGCGTGACAGCGTGTTTGAGGGTGTGAGAATACTGACACGTGGCAGCGTGTCTGAGGGTGTGAGAATATTGACACGTGACAGCGTGACAGCGTGTTTGAGGGTGTGAGAATACTGACACGTGGCAGCGTGACTGAGGGTGTGAGAATACTGACACGTGGCAGCGTGTTTGAGGGTGTGAGAATACTCACACGTGACAGCGTGACTGAGGGTGTGAGAATACTGACACGTGGCAGCGTGACTGAGTGTGTGAGAATACTGACACGTGGCAACGTGACTGAGGGTGTGAGAATACTGACACGTGGCAGCGTTTCTGAGGGTGTGAGAATACTGACACGTGACAGGCGTGTTTGAGGGTGTGAGAATACTGACACGTGGCAGCGTGTTTGAGGGTGTGAGAATACTGACACGTGGCAGCGTGTCTCAGGGTGTGAGAATACTGACACGTGGCAGCGTGTCTGAGGGTGTGAGAATACTGACACGTGGCAGCGTGTCTGAGGGTGTGAGAATACTGACAAGTGGCAGCGTCTCTGAGGGTGTGAGAATACTGACACGTGGCAGCATGTCTGAGGGTGTGAGAATACTGACACGTGACAGCGTGACTGAGGGTGTGAGAATACTGACACGTGACAGCGTGCCTGAGGGTGTGAGAATACTGACACGTGACAGCGTGACTGAGGGTGTGAGAATACCGACACGTGGCAGCGTGATTGAGGGTGTGAGAATACTGACACGAGGCAGTGTGACTGAGGGTGTGAGAATACTGACACGTGGCAGCTTGTCTGAGGATGTGAGAATACTGACACGTGACAGGCGTGTTTGAGGGTGTCAGAATACTGACACATGGCAGCGTGTTTGAGGGTGTGATAATACTGACACGTGGCAGCGTGTCTCAGGGTGTGAGAATACTGACACGTGGCAGCTTGTCTGAGGGTGTGAGAATACTGACACGTGGCAGCGTGTCTGAGGGTGTGAGAATACTGACACGTGGCAGCGTGTCTGAGGGTGTGAGAATACTGACACGTGGCAGCATGTCTGAGGGTGTGAGAATACTGACACGTGACAGCGTGACTGAGGGTGTGAGAATACTGACACGTGACTGCGTGTCTGAGGGTGTGAGAATACTGACACGTGACAGCGTGTTTGAGGGTGTGAGAATAATGACACGTGGCAGCGTGTCTGAGGGTGTGAGAATACTGACACGTGACAGCATGTTTGAGGGTGTGAGAATACTGACACGTGGCAGCGTGACTGAGGGTGTGAGAATACAGACACGTGACAGCGTGACTGAGGGTGTGAGAATACTGACACGTGGCAGCCTGTCTGAGGGTGTGAGAATACTGACACGTGGCAGCATGTTTGAGGCTGTGAGAATACTGACACGTGGCAGCGTGTCTGAGGGTGTGAGAATACTGACACATGGCAGCGTGTCCGAGGGTGTGAGAATACTGACACATGGCAGCGTGTCTGAGGGTGTGAGAATACTGACACGTGACAGCGTGACAGCGTGTTTGAGGGTGTGAGAATACTGACACGTGGCAGCGTGACTGAGGGTGTGAGAATACGGACACATGGCAGCGTGTCTGAGGGTGTGAGAGTACTGACACGTGGCAGCGTGTCTGAGGGTGTGAGAATACTGACACGTGGCAGCGTGTCTGAGGGTGTGAGAATACTGACACGTGGCTGCATTTCTGAGGGTGTGAGAATACTGACACGTGACAGCGTGACTGAGGGTGTGAGAATACTGACACGTGGCAGCGTGACTGAGGGTGTGAGAATACTGACACGTGACAGCGTGTTTGAGGGTGTGAGAATACTGACACGTGGCAGCGTGTCTGAGGGTGTGAGAATACTGACACGTGACAGCATGTTTGAGGGTGTGAGAATACTGACATGTGGCAGCGTGACTGAGGGTTTGAGAATACCGACACGTGACAGCGTGACAGCGTGACTGAGGGTGTGAGAATACTGACACGTGGCAGCGTGTCTGAGGGTGTGAGAATACTGACACGTGACAGCGTGTTTGAGGGTGTGAGAATACTGACACGTGGCAGCGTGTCTGAGGGTGTGAGAATACTGACACGTGGCAGCGTGTCTGAGGGTGTGAGAATACTGACACGTGACAGCATGTTTGAGGGTGTGAGAATACTGACATGTGGCAGCGTGACTGAGGGTGTGAGAATACTGACACGTGGCAGCGTGTTTGAGGGTGTGAGAATACTGACACGTGGCAGCGTGTTTCAGGGTGTGAGAATACTGACACGTGGCAGCGTGTCTGAGGGTGTGAGAATACTGACACATGGCAGCGTGTCTGAGGGTGTGAGAATACTGACACATGGCAGCGTGTCTGAGGGTGTGAGAATACTGACACGTGACAGCGTGACAGCGTGACAGCGTGTTTGAGGGTGTGAGAATACTGACACGTGGCAGCGTGTCTGAGGGTGTGAGAATATTGACACGTGACAGCGTGACAGCGTGTTTGAGGGTGTGAGAATACTGACACGTGGCAGCGTGACTGAGGGTGTGAGAATACTGACACGTGGCAGCGTGTTTGAGGGTGTGAGAATACTCACACGTGACAGCGTGACTGAGGGTGTGAGAATACTGACACGTGGCAGCGTGACTGAGTGTGTGAGAATACTGACACGTGGCAACGTGACTGAGGGTGTGAGAATACTGACACGTGGCAGCGTGTCTGAGGGTGTGAGAATACTGACACGTGACAGGCGTGTTTGAGGGTGTGAGAATACTGACACGTGGCAGCGTGTTTGAGGGTGTGAGAATACTGACACGTGGCAGCGTGTCTCAGGGTGTGACAATACTGACACGTGGCAGCGTGTCTGAGGGTGTGAGAATACTGACACGTGGCAGCGTGTCTGAGGGTGTGAGAATACTGACAAGTGGCAGCGTCTCTGAGGGTGTGAGAATACTGACACGTGGCAGCATGTCTGAGGGTGTGAGAATACTGACACGTGACAGCGTGACTGAGGGTGTGAGAATACTGACACGTGGCAGCGTGTCTGAGGGTGTGAGAATACTGACACGTGACAGCGTGACTGAGGGTGTGAGAATACCGACACGTGGCAGCGTGATTGAGGGTGTGAGAATACTGACACGAGGCAGTGTGACTGAGGGTGTGAGAATACTGACACGTGGCAGCTTGTCTGAGGATGTGAGAATACTGACACGTGACAGGCGTGTTTGAGGGTGTCAGAATACTGACACATGGCAGCGTGTTTGAGGGTGTGATAATACTGACACGTGGCAGCGTGTCTCAGGGTGTGAGAATACTGACACGTGGCAGCTTGTCTGAGGGTGTGAGAATACTGACACGTGGCAGCGTGTCTGAGGGTGTGAGAATACTGACACGTGGCAGCGTGTCTGAGGGTGTGAGAATACTGACACGTGGCAGCATGTCTGAGTGTGTGAGAATACTGACACGTGACAGCGTGACTGAGGGTGTGAGAATACTGACACGTGACTGCGTGTCTGAGGGTGTGAGAATACTGACACGTGACAGCGTGTTTGAGGGTGTGAGAATACTGACACGTGGCAGCGTGTCTGAGGGTGTGAGAATACTGACACGTGACAGCATGTTTGAGGGTGTGAGAATACTGACACGTGGCAGCGTGACTGAGGGTGTGAGAATACTGACACGTGACAGCGTGACTGAGGGTGTGAGAATACTGACACGTGGCAGCGTGTCTGAGGGTGTGAGAATACTGACACGTGGCAGCATGTTTGAGGCTGTGAGAATACTGACACGTGGCAGCGTGTCTGAGGGTGTGAGAATACTGACACATGGCAGCGTGTCCGAGGGTGTGAGAATACTGACACATGGCAGCGTGTCTGAGGGTGTGAGAATACTGACACGTGACAGCGTGACAGCGTGTTTGAGGGTGTGAGAATACTGACACGTGGCAGCGTGACTGAGGGTGTGAGAATACGGACACATGGCAGCGTGTCTGAGGGTGTGAGAATACTGACACGTGACAGCGTGACAGCGTGTTTGAGGGTGTGAGAATACTGACACGTGGCAGCGTGTCTGAGGGTGTGAGAAATTTGACACGTGACAGCGTGACAGCGTGTTTGAGGATGTGAGAATACTGACACGTGGCATCGTGTCTGAGGGTGTGAGAATACTGACACTTGGCAGCGTGTCTGAGGGTGTGAGAATACTGACACGTGACAGCGTGTCTGAGGGTGTGAGAATACTGACACGTGGCAGCGTGTCTGAGGTTGTGGGAATACTGACACGTGACAGCATGACAGCGTGTCTGAGGCTGTGAGAATACTGACACGTGGCAGCGTGTCTGAGGGTGTGAGAATACTGACACGTGGCAGCGTGTCTGAGGTTGTGAGAATACTGACACGTGGCAGCGTGTTTGATGGTGTGAGAATACTGACACGTGGCAGCGTGACTGAGGGTGTGAGAATACTGACACGTGGCAGTGTGTCTGAGGGTGTGAGAATACTGACACGTGGCAGCATGTCTGAGGATGTGAGAATACTGACACGTGGCAGCGTGTCTGAGGGTGTGAGAATACTGACACGTGGCAGCGTTTCTGAGGGTGTGAGAATACTGACACGTGGCAGCGTGTTTGAGGGTGTGAGAATACTGACACGTGGCAGCGTGTCTGAGGGTGTGAGAATACTGACACGTGGCAGCGTGTATGAGGGTGTGAGAATACTGACACGTTGCAGCGTGTCTGAGGATGTGAGAATACTGACACGTGGCAGCGTTTCTGAGGGTGTGAGAATACTGACACGTGGCAGCGTGTCTGAGGGTGTGAGAATACTGACACGTGACAGCATGACTGAGGGTGTGAGAATATTGACACGTGGCAGCGTGACTGAGGGTGTGAGAATACTGACACGTGGCAGCGTGACTGAGGTTGTGAGAATACTGACACGTGACAGCGTGTCTGAGGGTGTGAGAATACTGACACTTGGCAGCGTGACTGAGGGAGTGAGAATACTGACACGTGGCAGCGTGACTGAGGGTGTGAGAATACTGACACGTGGCAGCTTGACTGAGGGTGTGAGAATACTGACACGTGGCAACGTGTCTGAGGGTGTGAGAATACTGACACCTGACAGCATGTTTGAGGGTTTGAGAATACTGACACGTGGCAGCGTTACTGAGGGTGTGAGAATACTGACACGTGGCAGCGTGTTTGAGGGTGTGAGAATACTGACACGTGACAGCGTGACTGAGGGTGTGAGAATACTGACACGTGGCAGCGTGACTGAGGGTGTGAGAATACTGACACGTGGCAGCGTGACTGAGGGTGTGAGAATACTGACACGTGGCAGCGTGTCTGAGGGTGTGAAAATACTGACAGGTGGCAGCGTGTTTGACGGTGTGAGAATACTGACACGTGGCAGCGTGTCTGAGGGTGTGAAAATACTGACAGGTGGCAGCGTGTTTGAGGGTGTGAGAATACTGACACGTGGCAGCGTGATTGAGGGTGTGAGAATACTGACACGTGACAGCGTGACTGAGGGTGTGAGAATACTGACACGTGGCAGCGTATCTGAGGGTGTGAGAATACTGACACGTGACAGCATGTTTGAGGGTGTGAGAATACTGACACGTGGCAGCGTGACTGAGGGTGTGAGAATACTGACACGTGGCAGCATGACTGAGGGTGAGAGAATACTGACACGTGGCAGCGTGACTGAGGGTGAGAGAATACTGACACGTGGCAGCATGACTGAGGGTGAGAGAATACTGACACGTGGCAGCATGACTGAGGGTGAGAGAATACTGACACGTGGCAGCATGACTGAGGGTGAGAGAATACTGACACGTGGCAGCGTGTCTGAGGGTGTGAAAATACTGACAGATGGCAGCGTGTTTGAGGGTGTGAGAATACTGACACGTGGCAGCGTGTCTGAGGGTGTGAAAATACTGACAGGTGGCAGCGTGTTTGAGGGTGTGAGAATACTGACACGTGGCAGCATGTCTGAGGGTGTGAAAATACTGACAGGTGGCAGCGTGTTTGAGGGTGTGAGAATACTGACACGTGGCAGCGTGTCTGAGGGTGTGAGAATACTGACACGTGGCAGCGTGACAGCGTGTCTGAGGGTGTGAGAATACTGACACGTGACAGCGTGACAGCGTGACTGAGGGAGTGAGAATACTGACACATGGCAGGGTGTCTGAGGGTGTGAGAATACTGACACGTGGCAGCGTGACAGCGTGACTGAGGGTGTGAGAATACTGACACGTGGCAGCATGTCTGAGGGTGTGAGAATACTGACACGTGGCAGCGTGTCTGAGGGTGTGAGAATACTGACACGTGACAGCGTGTCTGAGGGTGTGAGAATACTGACACGTGGCAGCGTGACTGAGGGTGTGAGAATACTGACACGTGGCAGCGTGTCTGAGGGTGTGAGAATACTGACACGTGAGAGCATGTTTGAGGCTGTGAGAATACTGACACGTGACAGCGTGTCTGAGGGTGTGAGAATACTGACACGTGGCAGCGTGACTGAGGGTGTGAGAATACTGACACGTGGCAGCGTGACTGAGGGTGTGAGAATACTGACACGTGGCAGCGTGTCTGAGGGTGTGAGAATACTGACACGTGGCAGCGTGACTGAGGGTGTGAGAATACTGACACGTGGCAGCGTGTCTGAGGGTGTGAGAATACTGACACGTGGCAGCGTGTCTGAGGGTGTGAGAATACTGACACGTGGCAGCGTGACTGAGGGTGTGAGAATACTGACACGTGACAGCGTGACTGAGGGTGTGAGAATACTGACACGTGGCAGCGTGTCTGAGGGTGTGAGAATACTGACACGTGGCAGCGTGTCTGAGGGTGTGAGAATACTGACACGTGGCAGCGTGTCTGAGGGTGTGAGAATACTGACACGTGACAGCGTGTCTGAGGTTGTGAGAATACTGACACGTGGCAGCGTGACTGAGGGTGTGAGAATACTGACACGTGGCAGCGTGACTGAGGGTGTGAGAATACTGACACGTGGCAGCGTGTCTGAAGGTGTGAGAATACTGACACGTGGCAGCGTGACTGAGTGTGTGAGAATACTGACACGTGGCAGCGTGACAGCGTGACTGAGGGTGTGAGAATACTGACACGTGGCAGCGTGTCTGAGGGTGTGAGAATACTGACACGTGGCAGCGTGTCTGAGGGTGTGAGAATACTGACACGTGGCAGCGTGTCTGAGGGTGTGAGAATACTGACACTTGGCAGCGTGTCTGAGGGTGTGAGAATACTGACACGTGACAGCGTGTCTGAGGTTGTGAGAATACTGACACGTGGCAGCGTGACTGAGGGTGTGAGAATACTGACACGTGGCAGCGTGACTGAGGGTCTGAGAATACTGACACGTGGCAGCGTGTCTGAGGGTGTGAGAATACTGACACGTGGCAGCGTGACTGAGTGTGTGAGAATACTGACACGTGGCAGCGTGACAGCGTGACTGAGGGTGTGAGAATACTGACACTTGGTAGCGTGTCTGAGGGTGTGAGAATACTGACACGTGGCTGCGTGTCTGAGGATGTGAGAATACTGACACGTGGCAGCGTGTCTGAGGGTGTGAGAATACTGACACGTGGCAGCGTGTCTGAGGGTGTGAGAATACTGACACGTGGCAGCGTGTCTGAGGGTGTGAGAATACTGACACGTGGCAGCGTGACAGAGGGTGTGAGAATACTGACACGTGGCAGCGTGACTGAGGGTGTGAGAATACTGACACGTGGCAGCGTGTCTCAGGGTGTGAGAATACTGACACGTGGCAGCGTGACTGAGGGTGTGAGAATACTGACACGTGACAGGCGTGTTTGAGGGTGTGCGAATACTGTCACGTGGCAGCGTGACTGAGGTTGTGAGAATACTGACACGTGGCAGTGTGTCTGAGGGTGTGAGAATATTGACACGTGGCAGCGTTTCTGAGGGTGTGAGAATACTGACACGTGGCAGCGTGTCTGAGGGTGTGAGAATACTGACACGTGACAGCGTATCTGAGGGTGTGAGAATACTGACACGTGGCAGCGTGACTGAGGGTGTGAGAATACTGACACGTGGCAGCGTGACTGAGGGTGTGAGAATACTGACACGTGGCAGCGTGTCTGAGGGTGTGAGAATACTGACACGTGGCAGCGTGACTGAGGGTGTGAGAATACTGACACGTGGCAGCGTGTCTGAGGGTGTGAGAATACTGACACGTATCAGCGTGTTTGAGGGTGTGAGAATACTGACACGTGGCAGCGTGACTGAGGGTGTGAGAATAATGACACGTGACAGGCCTGTTTGAGGGTGTGAGAATACTGACACGTGGCAGCGTGTTTGAGGGTGTGAGAATACTGACACGAGGCAGCGTGTCTGAGGGTGTGAGAATACTGACACGTGGCAGCGTGTCGGAGGGTGTGAGAATACTGACACGTGGCAGCGTGTCTGAGGGTGTGAGAATACTGACACGTGGCAGCGTGTCTGAGGGTGTGAGAATACTGACACGTGGCAGCGTGTCTGAGGGTGTGAGAATACTGCCACGTGACAGCGTGACTGAGGGTGTGAGAATACTGACACATGACAGCATGTTTGAGGGTGTGAGAATTCTGACACGTGGCAGCATGACTGAGGGTGTGAGAATACTGACACGTGGCAGCGTGACAGCGTGTCTGAGGGTGTGAGAATACTGACACGTGGCAGCATGACTGAGGGTGTGAGAATACTGACACATGACAGCGTGACAGCGTGACTGAGGGTGTGAGAATACTGACACATGGCCGCGTGTCTGAGGCTGTGAGAATACTGACACGTGGCAGCGTGACAGAGGGTGTGAGAATACTGACACGTGGCAGCGTGTCTGAGGGTGTGAGAATACTGACACGTGGCATCGTGTTTGAGATTGTGACAATACTGACACGTGGCAGCTTGACTGAGGGTGTGAGAATACTGACACGTGACAACGTGTTTGAGGGTGTGAGAAAACTGACACGTGGCAGCATGACTGAGGGTGTGAGAATACTGACACGTGACAACGTGTTTGAGGGTGTGAGAATACTGACACGTGGCAGCGTGTCTGAGGGTGTGAGAATACTGACACGTGGCATCATGTTTGAGATTGTGACAATACTGACACGTGGCAGCTTGACTGAGGGTGTGAGAATACTGACACGTGACAACGTGCTTGAGGGTGTGAGAATACTGACACGTGGCAGCATGACTGAGGGTGTGAGAATACTGACATGTGACAACGTGTTTGAGGGTGTGAGAATACTGACACGTGGCAGCGAGTCTGAGGGTGTGAGAATACTGACACGTGGCAGCGTGTTTGAGGGTGTGAGAATACTGACACGTGGCAGCGTGACTGAGGGTGTGAGAATACTGACAATGGCTGCGTGTTTGAGGTTGTGACAATACTGACACGTGGCAGCGTTACTGAGGGTGTGAGAATACTGACACGTGACAACGTGTTTGAGGGTGTGAGAATACTGACACGTGGCAGCGTGACTGAGGGTGTGAGAATACTGACACGTGACAACGTGTTTGAGGGTGTGAGAATACTGACACGTGGCAGCGTGTCTGAGGGTGTGAGAATACTGACACGTGGCAGCGTGACTGAGGTTGTGAGAATACTGACACGTGGCAGCGTGACTGAGGGTGTGAGAATACTGACACGTGGCAGCGTGTCTGAGGGTGTGAGAATACTGACACGTGGCAGCGTGTCTGAGGCTGTGAGAATACTGACACGTGGCAGCGTGTCTGAGGGTGTGAGAATACTGACACGTGGCAGCGTTTCTGAGGGTGTGAGATTACTGACACGTGGCAGCGTGTCTGAGGGTGTGAGAATACTGACACGTGACAGCGTGTCTGAGGGTGTGAGAATACTGACACGTGACAGCGTGTCTGAGGGTGTGAGAATACGGACACGTGACAGCATGACTGAGGGTGTGAGAATACTGACACGTGACAGCGTGTCTGAGGGTGTGAGAATACTGACACGTGACAGCGTGTCTGAGGGTGTGAGAATACTGACACGTGGCAGCGTGACTGAGGGTGTGAGAATACTGACACGTGGCAGCGTGACTGAGGTTGTGAGAATACTGACACGTGACAGCGTGTCTGAGGGTGTGAGAATACTGACACGTGGCAGCGTGACTGAGGGTGTGAGAATACTGACACGTGGCAGCGTGACTGAGGGTGTGAGAATACTGACACGTGGCAGCTTGACTAAGGGTGTGAGAATACTGACACGTGGCAACGTGTCTGAGGGTGTGAGAATACTGACACCTGAAAGCATGTTTGAGGGTTTGAGAATACTGACACGTGGCAGCGTGACTGAGGGTGTGAGAATACTGACACGTGGCAGCGTGTTTGAGGGTGTGAGAATACTGACACGTGACAGCGTGACTGAGGGTGTGAGAATACTGACACGTGGCAGCGTGACTGAGGGTGTGAGAATACTGACACGTGGCAGCGTGACTGAGGGTGTGAGAATACTGACACGTGGCAGCATGTCTGAGGGTGTGAGAATACTGACACGTGACAGGCGTGTTTGAGGGTGTGAGAATACTGACACGTGGCAGCGTGTCTGAGGGTGTGAGAATACTGACACGTGGCAGCGTGTCTGAGGGTGTGAGAATACTGACACGTGGCAGCATGTCTGAGGGTGTGAGAACACTGACACGTGACAGCGTGACTGAGGGTGTGAGAATACTGACACGTGACAGCGTGTCTGAGGGTGTGAGAATACTGACACGTGACAGCGTAACTGAGGGTGTGAGAATACTGACACGTGGCAGCGTGACTGAGGGTGTGAGAATACTGACACGTGGCAGCGTGACTGAGGGTGTGAGAATACTGACACGTGGCAGCGTGTCCGAGGGTGTGAGAATACTGACACGTGACAGGCGTGTTTGAGGGTGTCAGAATACTGACACGTGGCAGCGTGTTTGAGGGTGTGAGAATACTGACACGTGGCAGCGTGTCTCAGGGTGTGAGAATACTGACACGTGGCAGCGTGTCTGAGGGTGTGAGAATACTGACACGTGGCAGCGTGTCTCAGGGTGTGAGAATACTGACACGTGACAGCGTGACTGAGGGTGTGAGAATACTGACACGTGGCAGCGTGTCTCAGGGTGTGAGAATACTGACACGTGGCAGCGTGTCTGAGGGTGTGAGAATACTGACACGTGGCAGCGTGTCTGAGGGTGTGAGAATACTGACACGTGGCAGCGTGTCTGAGGGTGTGAGAATACTGACACGTGGCAGCGTGTCTGTGGGTGTGAGAATACTGACACGTGACAGCGTGTCTGAGGGTGTGAGAATACTGACACGTGACAGCATGTTTGAGGGTGTGAGAATACTGACACGTGGCAGCGTGACTGAGGGTGTGAGAATACTGACACGTGGCAGCATGACTGAGGGTTTGAGAATACTGACACGTGGCAGCGTGACTGAGGGTGTGAGAATACTGACACGTGGCAGCGTGACAGCGTGACTGAGGGTGTGAGAATACTGACACGTGGCAGCGTGTCTGAGGGTGTGAGAATACTGACACGTGAGAGCATGTTTGAGGGTGTGAGAATACTGACACGTGGCAGCGTGACTGAGGGTGTGAGAATACTGACACGTGGCAGCGTGACTGAGGGTGTGAGAATACTGACACGTGGCAGCGTGTCTGAGGGTGTGAGAATACTGACACGTGGCAGCGTGACTGAGGGTGTGAGAATACTGACACGTGGCAGCGTGTCTGAGGGTGTGAGAATACTGACACGTGGCAGCGTGTCTGAGGTTGTGAGAATACTGACACGTGGCAGCGTGACTGAGGTTGTGAGAATACTGACACGTGGCAGCGTGACTGAGGGTGTGAGAATACTGACACGTGACAGCGTGTCTGAGGTTGTGAGAATACTGACACGTGGCAGCGTGACTGAGTGTGTGAGAATACTGACACGTGGCAGCGTGACTGAGGCTGTGAGAATACTGACACGTGGCAGCGTGACTGAGGGTGTGAGAATACTGACACGTGGCAGCGTGTCTGAGGGAGTGAGAATACTGACACGTGGCAGCGTGACTGAGTGTGTGAGAATACTGACACGTGGCAGCGTGACTGAGGGTGTGAGAATACTGACACGTGGCAGCTTGACTGGGGGTGTGATAATACTGACACGTGGCAACGTGTCTTAGGGTGTGAGAATACTGACACGTGACAGCATGTTTGAGGTTGTGAGAATACTGACACGTGGCAGCGTGACTGAGGGTGTGAGAATACTGACACGTGGCAGGGTGTTTGAGGGTGTGAGAATACTGAAACGTGACAGCGTGTCTGAGGTTGTGAGAATACTGACACGTGGCAGCGTGACTGAGGGTGTGAGAGTACTGACACGTGGCAGCGTGTCTGAGGGTGTGAGAATACTGACACGTGGCAGCGTGTCTGAGGGTGTGAGAATACTGATACGTGGCAGCGTGTCTGAGGGTGTGAGAATACTGACACGTGGCAGCATGTCAGAGGGTGTGAGAATAGTGACATGTGACAGCGTGACTGAGGGTGTGAGAATACTGACACGTGACAGCGTGCCTGACGGTGTGAGAATACTGACACGTGACAGCGTGACTGAGGGTGTGAGAATACCGGCACGTGGCAGCGTGACTGGGGGTGTGAGAATACTGACACGTGGCAGCGTGACTGAGGGTGTGATAATACTGACACGTGGCAGCTTGTCTGAGAGTGTGAGAATACTGACACGTGACAGGCGTGTTTGAGGGTGTCAGAATACTGACACGTGGCAGCGTGTTTGAGGGTGTGATAATACTGACACGTGGCAGCGTGTCTCAGGGTGTGAGAATACTGACACGTGGCAGCGTGTCTGAGGGTGTGAGAATACTGACACGTGGCAGCGTTTCTGAGGCTGTGAGAATACTGACACGTGGCAGCGTGTCTGAGGGTGTGAGAGTACTGACACGTGGCAGCGTGTCTGAGGGTGTGAGAATACTGACACGTGGCAGCGTGTCTGAGGGTGTGAGAATACTGACACGTGGCTGCATTTCTGAGGGTGTGAGAATACTGACACGTGACAGCGTGACTGAGGGTGTGAGAATACTGACACGTGGCAGCGTGACTGAGGGTGTGAGAATACTGACACGTGACAGCGTGTTTGAGGGTGTGAGAATACTGACACGTGGCAGCGTGTCTGAGGGTGTGAGAATACTGACACGTGACAGCATGTTTGAGGGTGTGAGAATACTGACATGTGGCAGCGTGACTGAGGGTTTGAGAATACCGACACGTGACAGCGTGACAGCGTGACTGAGGGGGTGAGAATACTGACACGTGGCAGCGTGTCTGAGGGTGTGAGAATACTGACACGTGACAGCGTGTTTGAGGGTGTGAGAATACTGACACGTGGCAGCGTGTCTGAGGGTGTGAGAATACTGACACGTGGCAGCGTGTCTGAGGGTGTGAGAATACTGACACGTGACAGCATGTTTGAGGGTGTGAGAATACTGACATGTGGCAGCGTGACTGAGGGTGTGAGAATACTGACACGTGGCAGCGTGTTTGAGGGTGTGAGAATACTGACACGTGGCAGCGTGTTTCAGGGTGTGAGAATACTGACACGTGGCAGCGTGTCTGAGGGTGTGAGAATACTGACACATGGCAGCGTGTCTGAGGGTGTGAGAATACTGACACATGGCAGCGTGTCTGAGGGTGTGAGAATACTGACACGTGACAGCGTGACAGCGTGGTTGAGGGTGTGAGAATACTGACACGTGGCAGCGTGACTGAGGGTGTGAGAATACTGACACATGGCAGCGTGTCTGAGGGTGTGAGAATACTGACACGTGACAGCGTGACAGCGTGACAGCGTGTTTGAGGGTGTGAGAATACTGACACGTGGCAGCGTGTCTGAGGGTGTGAGAATATTGACACGTGACAGCGTGACAGCGTGTTTGAGGGTGTGAGAATACTGACACGTGGCAGCGTGACTGAGGGTGTGAGAATACTGACACGTGGCAGCGTGTTTGAGGGTGTGAGAATACTCCCACGTGACAGCGTGACTGAGGGTGTGAGAATACTGACACGTGGCAGCGTGACTGAGTGTGTGAGAATACTGACACGTGGCAACGTGACTGATGGTGTGAGAATACTGACACGTGGCAGCGTGTCTGAGGGTGTGAGAATACTGACACGTGACAGGCGTGTTTGAGGGTGTGAGAATACTGACACGTGGCAGCGTGTTTGAGGGTGTGAGAATACTGACACGTGGCAGCGTGTCTCAGGGTGTGAGAATACTGACACGTGGCAGCGTGTCTGAGGGTGTGAGAATACTGACACGTGGCAGCGTGTCTGAGGGTGTGAGAATACTGACAAGTGGCAGCGTCTCTGAGGGTGTGAGAATACTGACACGTGGCAGCATGTCTGAGGGTGTGAGAATACTGACACGTGACAGCGTGACTGAGGGTGTGAGAATACTGACACGTGGCAGCGTGTCTGAGGGTGTGAGAATACTGACACGTGACAGCGTGACTGAGGGTGTGAGAATACCGACACGTGGCAGCGTGATTGAGGGTGTGAGAATACTGACACGAGGCAGTGTGACTGAGGGTGTGAGAATACTGACACGTGGCAGCTTGTCTGAGGATGTGAGAAAACTGACACGTGACAGGCGTGTTTGAGGGTGTCAGAATACTGACACATGGCAGCGTGTTTGAGGGTGTGATAATACTGACACGTGGCAGCGTGTCTCAGGGTGTGAGAATACTGACACGTGGCAGCTTGTCTGAGGGTGTGAGAATACTGACACGTGGCAGCGTGTCTGAGGGTGTGAGAATACTGACACGTGGCAGCGTGTCTGAGGGTGTGAGAATACTGACACGTGGCAGCATGTCTGAGGGTGTGAGAATACTGACACGTGACAGCGTGACTGAGGGTGTGAGAATACTGACACGTGACTGCGTGTCTGAGGGTGTGAGAATACTGACACGTGACAGCGTGTTTGAGGGTGTGAGAATACTGACACGTGGCAGCGTGTCTGAGGGTGTGAGAATACTGACACGTGACAGCATGTTTGAGGGTGTGAGAATACTGACACGTGGCAGCGTGACTGAGGGTGTGAGAATACTGACACGTGACAGCGTGACTGAGGGTGTGAGAATACTGACACGTGGCAGCGTGTCTGAGGGTGTGAGAATACTGACACGTGGCAGCATGTTTGAGGCTGTGAGAATACTGACACGTGGCAGCGTGTCTGAGGGTGTGAGAATACTGACACATGGCAGCGTGTCCGAGGGTGTGAGAATACTGACACATGGCAGCGTGTCTGAGGGTGTGAGAATACTGACACGTGACAGCGTGACAGCGTGTTTGAGGGTGTGAGAATACTGACACGTGGCAGCGTGACTGAGGGTGTGAGAATACGGACACATGGCAGCGTGTCTGAGGGTGTGAGAATACTGACACGTGACAGCGTGACAGCGTGTTTGAGGGTGTGAGAATACTGACACGTGGCAGCGTGTCTGAGGGTGTGAGAAATTTGACACGTGACAGCGTGACAGCGTGTTTGAGGATGTGAGAATACTGACACGTGGCATCGTGTCTGAGGGTGTGAGAATACTGACACTTGGCAGCGTGTCTGAGGGTGTGAGAATACTGACACGTGACAGCGTGTCTGAGGGTGTGAGAATACTGACACGTGGCAGCGTGTCTGAGGTTGTGAGAATACTGACACGTGACAGCATGACAGCGTGTCTGAGGCTGTGAGAATACTGACACGTGGCAGCGTGTCTGAGGGTGTGAGAATACTGACACGTGGCAGCGTGTCTGAGGTTGTGAGAATACTGACACGTGGCAGCGTGTTTGAAGGTGTGAGAATACTGACACGTGGCAGCGTGACTGAGGGTGTGAGAATACTGACACGTGGCAGTGTGTCTGAGGGTGTGAGAATACTGACACGTGGCAGCATGTCTGAGGATGTGAGAATACTGACACGTGGCAGCGTGTCTGAGGGTGTGAGAATACTGACACGTGGCAGCGTTTCTGAGGGTGTGAGAATACTGACACGTGGCAGCGTGTTTGAGGGTGTGAGAATACTGACACGTGGCAGCGTGTCTGAGGGTGTGAGAATACTGACACGTGGCAGCGTGTATGAGGGTGTGAGAATACTGACACGTTGCAGCGTGTCTGAGGATGTGAGAATACTGACACGTGGCAGCGTTTCTGAGGGTGTGAGAATACTGACACGTGGCAGCGTGTCTGAGGGTGTGAGAATACTGACACGTGACAGCATGACTGAGGGTGTGAGAATATTGACACGTGGCAGCGTGACTGAGGGTGTGAGAATACTGACACGTGGCAGCGTGACTGAGGTTGTGAGAATACTGACACGTGACAGCGTGTCTGAGGGTGTGAGAATACTGACACGTGGCAGCGTGACTGAGGGAGTGAGAATACTGACACGTGGCAGCGTGACTGAGGGTGTGAGAATACTGACACGTGGCAGCTTGACTGAGGGTGTGAGAATACTGACACGTGGCAACGTGTCTGAGCGTGTGAGAATACTGACACCTGACAGCATGTTTGAGGGTTTGAGAATACTGACACGTGGCAGCGTTACTGAGGGTGTGAGAATACTGACACGTGGCAGCGTGTTTGAGGGTGTGAGAATACTGACACGTGACAGCGTGACTGAGGGTGTGAGAATACTGACACGTGGCAGCGTGACTGAGGGTGTGAGAATACTGACACGTGGCAGCGTGACTGAGGGTGTGAGAATACTGACACGTGGCAGCGTGTCTGAGGGTGTGAAAATACTGACAGGTGGCAGCGTGTTTGACGGTGTGAGAATACTGACACGTGGCAGCGTGTCTGAGGGTGTGAAAATACTGACAGGTGGCAGCGTGTTTGAGGGTGTGAGAATACTGACACGTGGCAGCGTGATTGAGGGTGTGAGAATACTGACACGTGACAGCGTGACTGAGGGTGTGAGAATACTGACACGTGGCAGCGTATCTGAGGGTGTGAGAATACTGACACGTGACAGCATGTTTGAAGGTGTGAGAATACTGACACGTGGCAGCGTGACTGAGGGTGTGAGAATACTGACACGTGGCAGCATGACTGAGGGTGAGAGAATACTGACACGTGGCAGCGTGACTGAGGGTGAGAGAATACTGACACGTGGCAGCATGACTGAGGGTGAGAGAATACTGACACGTGGCAGCATGACTGAGGGTGAGAGAATACTGACACGTGGCAGCATGACTGAGGGTGAGAGAATACTGACACGTGGCAGCGTGTCTGAGGGTGTGAAAATACTGACAGATGGCAGCGTGTTTGAGGGTGTGAGAATACTGACACGTGGCAGCGTGTCTGAGGGTGTGAAAATACTGACAGGTGGCAGCGTGTTTGAGGGTGTGAGAATACTGACACGTGGCAGCATGTCTGAGGGTGTGAAAATACTGACAGGTGGCAGCGTGTTTGAGGGTGTGAGAATACTGACACGTGGCAGCGTGTCTGAGGGTGTGAGAATACTGACACGTGGCAGCGTGACAGCGTGTCTGAGGGTGTGAGAATACTGACACGTGACAGCGTGACAGCGTGACTGAGGGAGTGAGAATACTGACACATGGCAGGGTGTCTGAGGGTGTGAGAATACTGACACGTGGCAGCGTGACAGCGTGACTGAGGGTGTGAGAATACTGACACGTGGCAGCATGTCTGAGGGTGTGAGAATACTGACACGTGGCAGCGTGTCTGAGGGTGTGAGAATACTGACACGTGACAGCGTGTCTGAGGGTGTGAGAATACTGACACGTGGCAGCGTGACTGAGGGTGTGAGAATACTGACACGTGGCAGCGTGTCTGAGGGTGTGAGAATACTGACACGTGAGAGCATGTTTGAGGGTGTGAGAATACTGACACGTGACAGCGTGTCTGAGGGTGTGAGAATACTGACACGTGGCAGCGTGACTGAGGGTGTGAGAATACTGACACGTGGCAGCGTGACTGAGGGTGTGAGAATACTGACACGTGGCAGCGTGTCTGAGGGTGTGAGAATACTGACACGTGGCAGCGTGACTGAGGGTGTGAGAATACTGACATGTGGCAGCGTGTCTGAAGGTGTGAGAATACTGACACGTGGCAGCGTGTCTGAGGGTGTGAGAATACTGACACGTGGCAGCGTGACTGAGGGTGTGAGAATACTGACACGTGACAGCGTGACTGAGGGTGTGAGAATACTGACACGTGGCAGCGTGTCTGAGGGTGTGAGAATACTGACACGTGGCAGCGTGTCTGAGGGTGTGAGAATACTGACACGTGGCAGCGTGTCTGAGGGTGTGAGAATACTGACACGTGACAGCGTGTCTGAGGTTGTGAGAATACTGACACGTGGCAGCGTGACTGAGGGTGTGAGAATACTGACACGTGGCAGCGTGACTAAGGGTGTGAGAATACTGACACGTGGCAGCGTGTCTGAAGGTGTGAGAATACTGACACGTGGCAGCGTGACTGAGTGTGTGAGAATACTGACACGTGGCAGCGTGACAGCGTGACTGAGGGTGTGAGAATACTGACACGTGGCAGCGTGTTTGAGGGTGTGAGAATACTGACACGTGGCTGCGTGTCTGAGGATGTGAGAATACTGACACGTGGCAGCGTGTCTGAGGGTGTGAGAATACTGACACGTGGCAGCGTGTCTGAGGGTGTGAGAATACTGACACGTGGCAGCGTGTCTGAGGGTGTGAGAATACTGACACGTGGGAGCGTGACAGAGGGTGTGAGAATACTGACACGTGGCAGCGTGACTGAGGGTGTGAGAAAACTGACACGTGGCAGCGTGTCTGAGGGTGTGAGAATACTGACACGTGGCAGCGTGTCTGAGGGTGTGAGAATACTGACACGTGGCAGCGTGACTGAGGGTGTGAGAATACTGACACGTGGCAGCGTGACTGAGGGTGTGAGAATACTGACACGTGACAGCGTGTCTGAGGGCGTGAGAATACTGACACGTGGCAGCGTGTCTGAGGGTGTGAGAATACTGACACGTGGCAGCGTGTCTGAGGGTGTGAGAATACTGACACGTGGCAGCGTGTCTGAGGGTGTGAGAATACTGACACGTGGCAGCGTGTCTGAGGGTGTGAGAATACTGACACGTGACAGCGTGTCTGAGGTTGTGAGAATACTGACACATGGCAGCGTGACTGAGGGTGTGAGAATACTGACACGTGGCAGCGTGACTGAGGGTGTGAGAATACTGACACGTGGCAGCGTGTCTGAGGGTGTGAGAATACTGACACGTGGCAGCGTGACTGAGTGTGTGAGAATACTGACACGTGGCAGCGTGACAGCGTGACTGAGGGTGTGAGAATACTGACACGTGGTAGCGTGTTTGAGGGTGTGAGAATACTGACACGTGGCTGCGTGTCTGAGGATGTGAGAATACTGACACGTGGCAGCGTGTCTGAGGGTGTGAGAATACTGACACGTGGCAGCGTGTCTGAGGGTGTGAGAATACTGACACGTGGCAGCGTGTCTGAGGGTGTGAGAATACTGACACGTGGCAGCGTGACAGAGGGTGTGAGAATACTGACACGTGGCAGCGTGACTGAGGGTGTGAGAATACTGACACGTGGCAGCGTGTCTCAGGGTGTGAGAATACGGACACGTGGCAGCGTGACTGAGGGTGTGAGAATACTGACACGTGACAGGCGTGTTTGAGGGTGTGCGAATACTGTCACGTGGCAGCGTGACTGAGGTTGTGAGAATACTGACACGTGGCAGTGTGTCTGAGGGTGTGAGAATATTGACACGTGGCAGCGTTTCTGAGGGTGTGAGAATACTGACACGTGGCAGCGTGTCTGAGGGTGTGAGAATACTGACACGTGGCAGCATATCTGAGGGTGTGAGAATACTGACACGTGGCAGCGTGACTGAGGGTGTGAGAATACTGACACGTGGCAGCGTGACTGAGGGTCTGAGAATACTGACACGTGGCAGCGTGTCTGAGGGTGTGAGAATACTGACACGTGGCAGCGTGACTGAGGGTGTGAGAATACTGACACGTGGCAGCGTGTCTGAGGGTGTGAGAATACTGACACGTGACAGCGTGTTTGAGGGTGTGAGAATACTGACACGTGGCAGCGTGACTGAGGGTGTGAGAATACTGACACGTGGCAGCGTGACTGAGGGTGTGAGAATACTGACACGTGGCAGCGTGACTGAGGGTGTGAGAATAATGACACGTGACAGGCCTGTTTGAGGGTGTGAGAATACTGACACGTGGCAGCGTGTTTGAGGGTGTGAGAATACTGACACGAGGCAGCGTGTCTGAGGGTGTGAGAATACTGACACGTGGCAGCGTGTCGGAGGGTGTGAGAATACTGACACGTGGCAGCGTATCTGAGGGTGTGAGAATACTGACATGTGACAGCGTGTCTGAGGGTTTGAGAATACTGATACGTGGCAGCGTGTCTGAGGGTGTGAGAATACTGACACGTGGCAGCGTGTCTGAGGGTGTGAGAATACTGACACGTGGCAGCGTGTCTGAGGGTGTGAGAATACTGCCACGTGACAGCGTGACTGAGGGTGTGAGAATACTGACACATGATAGCATGTTTGAGGGTGTGAGAATTCTGACACGTGGCAGCATGACTGAGGGTGTGAGAATACTGACACGTGGCAGCGTGACAGCGTGTCTGAGGGTGTGAGAATACTGACACGTGGCAGCATGACTGAGGGTGTGAGAATACTGACACATGACAGCGTGACAGCGTGACTGAGGGTGTGAGAATACTGACACATGGCCGCGTGTCTGAGGCTGTGAGAATACTGACACGTGGCAGCGTGACAGAGGGTGTGAGAATACTGACACGTGGCAGCGTGTCTGAGGGTGTGAGAATACTGACACGTGGCATCGTGTTTGAGATTGTGACAATACTGACACTTGGCATCTTGACTGAGGGTGTGAGAATACTGACACGTGACAACGTGTTTGAGGGTGTGAGAATACTGACACGTGGCAGCGTGTCTGAGGGTGTGAGAATACTGACACGTGGCAGCGTGACTGAGGGTGTGAGAATACTGACACGTGACAGCGTGTCTGAGGGTGTGAGAATACTGACACGTGACAGCGTGTCTGAGGGTGTGAGAATACTGACACGTGGCAGCGTGACTGAGGGTGTGAGAATACTGACACGTGGCAGCGTGACTGAGGTTGTGAGAATACTGACACGTGACAGCGTGTCTGAGGGTGTGAGAATACTGACACGTGGCAGCGTGACTGAGGGTGTGAGAATACTGACACGTGGCAGCGTGACTGAGGGTGTGAGAATACTGACACGTGGCAGCTTGACTAAGGGTGTGAGAATACTGACACGTGGCAACGTGTCTGAGGGTGTGAGAATACTGACACCTGAAAGCATGTTTGAGGGTTTGAGAATACTGACACGTGGCAGCGTGACTGAGGGTGTGAGAATACTGACACGTGGCAGCGTGTTTGAGGGTGTGAGAATACTGACACGTGACAGCGTGACTGAGGGTGTGAGAATACTGACACGTGGCAGCGTGACTGAGGGTGTGAGAATACTGACACGTGGCAGCGTGACTGAGGGTGTGAGAATACTGACACGTGGCAGCATGTCTGAGGGTGTGAGAATACTGACACGTGACAGGCGTGTTTGAGGGTGTGAGAATACTGACACGTGGCAGCGTGTCTGAGGGTGTGAGAATACTGACACGTGGCAGCGTGTCTGAGGGTGTGAGAATACTGACACGTGGCAGCATGTCTGAGGGTGTGAGAACACTGACACGTGACAGCGTGACTGAGGGTGTGAGAATACTGACACGTGACAGCGTGTCTGAGGGTGTGAGAATACTGACACGTGACAGCGTAACTGAGGGTGTGAGAATACTGACACGTGGCAGCGTGACTGAGGGTGTGAGAATACTGACACGTGGCAGCGTGACTGAGGGTGTGAGAATACTGACACGTGGCAGCGTGTCCGAGGGTGTGAGAATACTGACACGTGACAGGCGTGTTTGAGGGTGTCAGAATACTGACACGTGGCAGCGTGTTTGAGGGTGTGAGAATACTGACACGTGGCAGCGTGTCTCAGGGTGTGAGAATACTGACACGTGGCAGCGTGTCTGAGGGTGTGAGAATACTGACACGTGGCAGCGTGTCTCAGGGTGTGAGAATACTGACACGTGACAGCGTGACTGAGGGTGTGAGAATACTGACACGTGGCAGCGTGTCTCAGGGTGTGAGAATACTGACACGTGGCAGCGTGTCTGAGGGTGTGAGAATACTGACACGTGGCAGCGTGTCTGAGGGTGTGAGAATACTGACACGTGGCAGCGTGTCTGAGGGTGTGAGAATACTGACACGTGGCAGCGTGTCTGTGGGTGTGAGAATACTGACACGTGACAGCGTGTCTGAGGGTGTGAGAATACTGACACGTGACAGCATGTTTGAGGGTGTGAGAATACTGACACGTGGCAGCGTGACTGAGGGTGTGAGAATACTGACACGTGGCAGCATGACTGAGGGTTTGAGAATACTGACACGTGGCAGCGTGACTGAGGGTGTGAGAATACTGACACGTGGCAGCGTGACAGCGTGACTGAGGGTGTGAGAATACTGACACGTGGCAGCGTGTCTGAGGGTGTGAGAATACTGACACGTGAGAGCATGTTTGAGGGTGTGAGAATACTGACACGTGGCAGCGTGACTGAGGGTGTGAGAATACTGACACGTGGCAGCGTGACTGAGGGTGTGAGAATACTGACACGTGGCAGCGTGTCTGAGGGTGTGAGAATACTGACACGTGGCAGCGTGACTGAGGGTGTGAGAATACTGACACGTGGCAGCGTGTCTGAGGGTGTGAGAATACTGACACGTGGCAGCGTGTCTGAGGTTGTGAGAATACTGACACGTGGCAGCGTGACTGAGGTTGTGAGAATACTGACACGTGGCAGCGTGACTGAGGGTGTGAGAATACTGACACGTGACAGCGTGTCTGAGGTTGTGAGAATACTGACACGTGGCAGCGTGACTGAGTGTGTGAGAATACTGACACGTGGCAGCGTGACTGAGGCTGTGAGAATACTGACACGTGGCAGCGTGACTGAGGGTGTGAGAATACTGACACGTGGCAGCGTGTCTGAGGGTGTGAGAATACTGACACGTGGCAGCGTGACTGAGTGTGTGAGAATACTGACACGTGGCAGCGTGACTGAGGGTGTGAGAATACTGACACGTGGCAGCTTGACTGGGGGTGTGATAATACTGACACGTGGCAACGTGTCTTAGGGTGTGAGAATACTGACACGTGACAGCATGTTTGAGGTTGTGAGAATACTGACACGTGGCAGCGTGACTGAGGGTGTGAGAATACTGACACGTGGCAGGGTGTTTGAGGGTGTGAGAATACTGAAACGTGACAGCGTGTCTGAGGTTGTGAGAATACTGACACGTGGCAGCGTGACTGAGGGTGTGAGAGTACTGACACGTGGCAGCGTGTCTGAGGGTGTGAGAATACTGACACGTGGCAGCGTGTCTGAGGGTGTGAGAATACTGATACGTGGCAGCGTGTCTGAGGGTGTGAGAATACTGACACGTGGCAGCATGTCAGAGGGTGTGAGAATAGTGACATGTGACAGCGTGACTGAGGGTGTGAGAATACTGACACGTGACAGCGTGCCTGACGGTGTGAGAATACTGACACGTGACAGCGTGACTGAGGGTGTGAGAATACCGGCACGTGGCAGCGTGACTGGGGGTGTGAGAATACTGACACGTGGCAGCGTGACTGAGGGTGTGATAATACTGACACGTGGCAGCTTGTCTGAGAGTGTGAGAATACTGACACGTGACAGGCGTGTTTGAGGGTGTCAGAATACTGACACGTGGCAGCGTGTTTGAGGGTGTGATAATACTGACACGTGGCAGCGTGTCTCAGGGTGTGAGAATACTGACACGTGGCAGCGTGTCTGAGGGTGTGAGAATACTGACACGTGGCAGCGTTTCTGAGGCTGTGAGAATACTGACACGTGGCAGCGTGTCTGAGGGTGTGAGAGTACTGACACGTGGCAGCGTGTCTGAGGGTGTGAGAATACTGACACGTGGCAGCGTGTCTGAGGGTGTGAGAATACTGACACGTGGCTGCATTTCTGAGGGTGTGAGAATACTGACACGTGACAGCGTGACTGAGGGTGTGAGAATACTGACACGTGGCAGCGTGACTGAGGGTGTGAGAATACTGACACGTGACAGCGTGTTTGAGGGTGTGAGAATACTGACACGTGGCAGCGTGTCTGAGGGTGTGAGAATACTGACACGTGACAGCATGTTTGAGGGTGTGAGAATACTGACATGTGGCAGCGTGACTGAGGGTTTGAGAATACCGACACGTGACAGCGTGACAGCGTGACTGAGGGGGTGAGAATACTGACACGTGGCAGCGTGTCTGAGGGTGTGAGAATACTGACACGTGACAGCGTGTTTGAGGGTGTGAGAATACTGACACGTGGCAGCGTGTCTGAGGGTGTGAGAATACTGACACGTGGCAGCGTGTCTGAGGGTGTGAGAATACTGACACGTGACAGCATGTTTGAGGGTGTGAGAATACTGACATGTGGCAGCGTGACTGAGGGTGTGAGAATACTGACACGTGGCAGCGTGTTTGAGGGTGTGAGAATACTGACACGTGGCAGCGTGTTTCAGGGTGTGAGAATACTGACACGTGGCAGCGTGTCTGAGGGTGTGAGAATACTGACACATGGCAGCGTGTCTGAGGGTGTGAGAATACTGACACATGGCAGCGTGTCTGAGGGTGTGAGAATACTGACACGTGACAGCGTGACAGCGTGGTTGAGGGTGTGAGAATACTGACACGTGGCAGCGTGACTGAGGGTGTGAGAATACTGACACATGGCAGCGTGTCTGAGGGTGTGAGAATACTGACACGTGACAGCGTGACAGCGTGACAGCGTGTTTGAGGGTGTGAGAATACTGACACGTGGCAGCGTGTCTGAGGGTGTGAGAATATTGACACGTGACAGCGTGACAGCGTGTTTGAGGGTGTGAGAATACTGACACGTGGCAGCGTGACTGAGGGTGTGAGAATACTGACACGTGGCAGCGTGTTTGAGGGTGTGAGAATACTCCCACGTGACAGCGTGACTGAGGGTGTGAGAATACTGACACGTGGCAGCGTGACTGAGTGTGTGAGAATACTGACACGTGGCAACGTGACTGAGGGTGTGAGAATACTGACACGTGGCAGCGTGTCTGAGGGTGTGAGAATACTGACACGTGACAGGCGTGTTTGAGGGTGTGAGAATACTGACACGTGGCAGCGTGTTTGAGGGTGTGAGAATACTGACACGTGGCAGCGTGTCTCAGGGTGTGAGAATACTGACACGTGGCAGCGTGTCTGAGGGTGTGAGAATACTGACACGTGGCAGCGTGTCTGAGGGTGTGAGAATACTGACAAGTGGCAGCGTCTCTGAGGGTGTGAGAATACTGACACGTGGCAGCATGTCTGAGGGTGTGAGAATACTGACACGTGACAGTGTGACTGAGGGTGTGAGAATACTGACACGTGGCAGCGTGTCTGAGGGTGTGAGAATACTGACACGTGACAGCGTGACTGAGGGTGTGAGAATACCGACACGTGGCAGCGTGATTGAGGGTGTGAGAATACTGACACGAGGCAGTGTGACTGAGGGTGTGAGAATACTGACACGTGGCAGCTTGTCTGAGGATGTGAGAAAACTGACACGTGACAGGCGTGTTTGAGGGTGTCAGAATACTGACACATGGCAGCGTGTTTGAGGGTGTGATAATACTGACACGTGGCAGCGTGTCTCAGGGTGTGAGAATACTGACACGTGGCAGCTTGTCTGAGGGTGTGAGAATACTGACACGTGGCAGCGTGTCTGAGGGTGTGAGAATACTGACACGTGGCAGCGTGTCTGAGGGTGTGAGAATACTGACACGTGGCAGCATGTCTGAGGGTGTGAGAATACTGACACGTGACAGCGTGACTGAGGGTGTGAGAATACTGACACGTGACTGCGTGTCTGAGGGTGTGAGAATACTGACACGTGACAGCGTGTTTGAGGGTGTGAGAATACTGACACGTGGCAGCGTGTCTGAGGGTGTGAGAATACTGACACGTGACAGCATGTTTGAGGGTGTGAGAATACTGACACGTGGCAGCGTGACTGAGGGTGTGAGAATACTGACACGTGACAGCGTGACTGAGGGTGTGAGAATACTGACACGTGGCAGCGTGTCTGAGGGTGTGAGAATACTGACACGTGGCAGCATGTTTGAGGCTGTGAGAATACTGACACGTGGCAGCGTGTCTGAGGGTGTGAGAATACTGACACATGGCAGCGTGTCCGAGGGTGTGAGAATACTGACACATGGCAGCGTGTCTGAGGGTGTGAGAATACTGACACGTGACAGCGTGACAGCGTGTTTGAGGGTGTGAGAATACTGACACGTGGCAGCGTGACTGAGGGTGTGAGAATACGGACACATGGCAGCGTGTCTGAGGGTGTGAGAATACTGACACGTGACAGCGTGACAGCGTGTTTGAGGGTGTGAGAATACTGACACGTGGCAGCGTGTCTGAGGGTGTGAGAAATTTGACACGTGACAGCGTGACAGCGTGTTTGAGGATGTGAGAATACTGACACGTGGCATCGTGTCTGAGGGTGTGAGAATACTGACACTTGGCAGCGTGTCTGAGGGTGTGAGAATACTGACACGTGACAGCGTGTCTGAGGGTGTGAGAATACTGACACGTGGCAGCGTGTCTGAGGTTGTGAGAATACTGACACGTGACAGCATGACAGCGTGTCTGAGGCTGTGAGAATACTGACACGTGGCAGCGTGTCTGAGGGTGTGAGAATACTGACACGTGGCAGCGTGTCTGAGGTTGTGAGAATACTGACACGTGGCAGCGTGTTTGAAGGTGTGAGAATACTGACACGTGGCAGCGTGACTGAGGGTGTGAGAATACTGACACGTGGCAGTGTGTCTGAGGGTGTGAGAATACTGACACGTGGCAGCATGTCTGAGGATGTGAGAATACTGACACGTGGCAGCGTGTCTGAGGGTGTGAGAATACTGACACGTGGCAGCGTTTCTGAGGGTGTGAGAATACTGACACGTGGCAGCGTGTTTGAGGGTGTGAGAATACTGACACGTGGCAGCGTGTCTGAGGGTGTGAGAATACTGACACGTGGCAGCGTGTATGAGGGTGTGAGAATACTGACACGTTGCAGCGTGTCTGAGGATGTGAGAATACTGACACGTGGCAGCGTTTCTGAGGGTGTGAGAATACTGACACGTGGCAGCGTGTCTGAGGGTGTGAGAATACTGACACGTGACAGCATGACTGAGGGTGTGAGAATATTGACACGTGGCAGCGTGACTGAGGGTGTGAGAATACTGACACGTGGCAGCGTGACTGAGGTTGTGAGAATACTGACACGTGACAGCGTGTCTGAGGGTGTGAGAATACTGACACGTGGCAGCGTGACTGAGGGAGTGAGAATACTGACACGTGGCAGCGTGACTGAGGGTGTGAGAATACTGACACGTGGCAGCTTGACTGAGGGTGTGAGAATACTGACACGTGGCAACGTGTCTGAGCGTGTGAGAATACTGACACCTGACAGCATGTTTGAGGGTTTGAGAATACTGACACGTGGCAGCGTTACTGAGGGTGTGAGAATACTGACACGTGGCAGCGTGTTTGAGGGTGTGAGAATACTGACACGTGACAGCGTGACTGAGGGTGTGAGAATACTGACACGTGGCAGCGTGACTGAGGGTGTGAGAATACTGACACGTGGCAGCGTGACTGAGGGTGTGAGAATACTGACACGTGGCAGCGTGTCTGAGGGTGTGAAAATACTGACAGGTGGCAGCGTGTTTGACGGTGTGAGAATACTGACACGTGGCAGCGTGTCTGAGGGTGTGAAAATACTGACAGGTGGCAGCGTGTTTGAGGGTGTGAGAATACTGACACGTGGCAGCGTGATTGAGGGTGTGAGAATACTGACACGTGACAGCGTGACTGAGGGTGTGAGAATACTGACACGTGGCAGCGTATCTGAGGGTGTGAGAATACTGACACGTGACAGCATGTTTGAAGGTGTGAGAATACTGACACGTGGCAGCGTGACTGAGGGTGTGAGAATACTGACACGTGGCAGCATGACTGAGGGTGAGAGAATACTGACACGTGGCAGCGTGACTGAGGGTGAGAGAATACTGACACGTGGCAGCATGACTGAGGGTGAGAGAATACTGACACGTGGCAGCATGACTGAGGGTGAGAGAATACTGACACGTGGCAGCATGACTGAGGGTGAGAGAATACTGACACGTGGCAGCGTGTCTGAGGGTGTGAAAATACTGACAGATGGCAGCGTGTTTGAGGGTGTGAGAATACTGACACGTGGCAGCGTGTCTGAGGGTGTGAAAATACTGACAGATGGCAGCGTGTTTGAGGGTGTGAGAATACTGACACGTGGCAGCATGTCTGAGGGTGTGAAAATACTGACAGGTGGCAGCGTGTTTGAGGGTGTGAGAATACTGACACGTGGCAGCGTGTCTGAGGGTGTGAGAATACTGACACGTGGCAGCGTGACAGCGTGTCTGAGGGTGTGAGAATACTGACACGTGACAGCGTGACAGCGTGACTGAGGGAGTGAGAATACTGACACATGGCAGGGTGTCTGAGGGTGTGAGAATACTGACACGTGGCAGCGTGACAGCGTGACTGAGGGTGTGAGAATACTGACACGTGGCAGCATGTCTGAGGGTGTGAGAATACTGACACGTGGCAGCGTGTCTGAGGGTGTGAGAATACTGACACGTGACAGCGTGTCTGAGGGTGTGAGAATACTGACACGTGGCAGCGTGACTGAGGGTGTGAGAATACTGACACGTGGCAGCGTGTCTGAGGGTGTGAGAATACTGACACGTGAGAGCATGTTTGAGGGTGTGAGAATACTGACACGTGACAGCGTGTCTGAGGGTGTGAGAATACTGACACGTGGCAGCGTGACTGAGGGTGTGAGAATACTGACACGTGGCAGCGTGACTGAGGGTGTGAGAATACTGACACGTGGCAGCGTGTCTGAGGGTGTGAGAATACTGACACGTGGCAGCGTGACTGAGGGTGTGAGAATACTGACATGTGGCAGCGTGTCTGAAGGTGTGAGAATACTGACACGTGGCAGCGTGTCTGAGGGTGTGAGAATACTGACACGTGGCAGCGTGACTGAGGGTGTGAGAATACTGACACGTGACAGCGTGACTGAGGGTGTGAGAATACTGACACGTGGCAGCGTGTCTGAGGGTGTGAGAATACTGACACGTGGCAGCGTGTCTGAGGGTGTGAGAATACTGACACGTGGCAGCGTGTCTGAGGGTGTGAGAATACTGACACGTGACAGCGTGTCTGAGGTTGTGAGAATACTGACACGTGGCAGCGTGACTGAGGGTGTGAGAATACTGACACGTGGCAGCGTGACTAAGGGTGTGAGAATACTGACACGTGGCAGCGTGTCTGAAGGTGTGAGAATACTGACACGTGGCAGCGTGACTGAGTGTGTGAGAATACTGACACGTGGCAGCGTGACAGCGTGACTGAGGGTGTGAGAATACTGACACGTGGCCGTGTTTGAGGGTGTGAGAATACTGACACGTGGCTGCGTGTCTGAGGATGTGAGAATACTGACACGTGGCAGCGTGTCTGAGGGTGTGAGAATACTGACACGTGGCAGCGTGTCTGAGGGTGTGAGAATACTGACACGTGGCAGCGTGTCTGAGGGTGTGAGAATACTGACACGTGGGAGCGTGACAGAGGGTGTGAGAATACTGACACGTGGCAGCGTGACTGAGGGTGTGAGAAAACTGACACGTGGCAGCGTGTCTGAGGGTGTGAGAATACTGACACGTGGCAGCGTGTCTGAGGGTGTGAGAATACTGACACGTGGCAGCGTGACTGAGGGTGTGAGAATACTGACACGTGGCAGCGTGACTGAGGGTGTGAGAATACTGACACGTGACAGCGTGTCTGAGGGCGTGAGAATACTGACACGTGGCAGCGTGTCTGAGGGTGTGAGAATACTGACACGTGGCAGCGTGTCTGAGGGTGTGAGAATACTGACACGTGGCAGCGTGTCTGAGGGTGTGAGAATACTGACACGTGGCAGCGTGTCTGAGGGTGTGAGAATACTGACACGTGACAGCGTGTCTGAGGTTGTGAGAATACTGACACATGGCAGCGTGACTGAGGGTGTGAGAATACTGACACGTGGCAGCGTGACTGAGGGTGTGAGAATACTGACACGTGGCAGCGTGTCTGAGGGTGTGAGAATACTGACACGTGGCAGCGTGACTGAGTGTGTGAGAATACTGACACGTGGCAGCGTGACAGCGTGACTGAGGGTGTGAGAATACTGACACGTGGTAGCGTGTTTGAGGGTGTGAGAATACTGACACGTGGCTGCGTGTCTGAGGATGTGAGAATACTGACACGTGGCAGCGTGTCTGAGGGTGTGAGAATACTGACACGTGGCAGCGTGTCTGAGGGTGTGAGAATACTGACACGTGGCAGCGTGTCTGAGGGTGTGAGAATACTGACACGTGGCAGCGTGACAGAGGGTGTGAGAATACTGACACGTGGCAGCGTGACTGAGGGTGTGAGAATACTGACACGTGGCAGCGTGTCTCAGGGTGTGAGAATACGGACACGTGGCAGCGTGACTGAGGGTGTGAGAATACTGACACGTGACAGGCGTGTTTGAGGGTGTGCGAATACTGTCACGTGGCAGCGTGACTGAGGTTGTGAGAATACTGACACGTGGCAGTGTGTCTGAGGGTGTGAGAATATTGACACGTGGCAGCGTTTCTGAGGGTGTGAGAATACTGACACGTGGCAGCGTGTCTGAGGGTGTGAGAATACTGACACGTGGCAGCATATCTGAGGGTGTGAGAATACTGACACGTGGCAGCGTGACTGAGGGTGTGAGAATACTGACACGTGGCAGCGTGACTGAGGGTCTGAGAATACTGACACGTGGCAGCGTGTCTGAGGGTGTGAGAATACTGACACGTGGCAGCGTGACTGAGGGTGTGAGAATACTGACACGTGGCAGCGTGTCTGAGGGTGTGAGAATACTGACACGTGACAGCGTGTTTGAGGGTGTGAGAATACTGACACGTGGCAGCGTGACTGAGGGTGTGAGAATACTGACACGTGGCAGCGTGACTGAGGGTGTGAGAATACTGACACGTGGCAGCGTGACTGAGGGTGTGAGAATAATGACACGTGACAGGCCTGTTTGAGGGTGTGAGAATACTGACACGTGGCAGCGTGTTTGAGGGTGTGAGAATACTGACACGAGGCAGCGTGTCTGAGGGTGTGAGAATACTGACACGTGGCAGCGTGTCGGAGGGTGTGAGAATACTGACACGTGGCAGCGTATCTGAGGGTGTGAGAATACTGACACGTGACAGCGTGTCTGAGGGTTTGAGAATACTGATACGTGGCAGCGTGTCTGAGGGTGTGAGAATACTGACACGTGGCAGCGTGTCTGAGGGTGTGAGAATACTGACACGTGGCAGCGTGTCTGAGGGTGTGAGAATACTGCCACGTGACAGCGTGACTGAGGGTGTGAGAATACTGACACATGATAGCATGTTTGAGGGTGTGAGAATTCTGACACGTGGCAGCATGACTGAGGGTGTGAGAATACTGACACGTGGCAGCGTGACAGCGTGTCTGAGGGTGTGAGAATACTGACACGTGGCAGCATGACTGAGGGTGTGAGAATACTGACACATGACAGCGTGACAGCGTGACTGAGGGTGTGAGAATACTGACACATGGCCGCGTGTCTGAGGCTGTGAGAATACTGACACGTGGCAGCGTGACAGAGGGTGTGAGAATACTGACACGTGGCAGCGTGTCTGAGGGTGTGAGAATACTGACACGTGGCATCGTGTTTGAGATTGTGACAATACTGACACTTGGCATCTTGACTGAGGGTGTGAGAATACTGACACGTGACAACGTGTTTGAGGGTGTGAGAATACTGACACGTGGCAGCGTGTCTGAGGGTGTGAGAATACTGACACGTGGCAGCGTGACTGAGGGTGTGAGAATACTGACACGTGACAACGTGTTTGAGGGTATGAGAATACTGACACGTGGCAGCGTGTCTGAGGGTGTGAGAATACTGACACGTGGCATCATGTTTGAGATTGTGACAATACTGACACGTGGCAGCTTGACTGAGGGTGTGAGAATACTGACACGTGACAACGTGCTTGAGGGTGTGAGAATACTGACACGTGGCAGCATGACTGAGGGTGTGAGAATACTGACATGTGACAACGTGTTTGAGGGTGTGAGAATACTGACACGTGACAGCGTGACTGAGGGTGTGAGAATACCGGCACGTGGCAGCGTGACTGGGGGTGTGAGAATACTGACACGTGGCAGCGTGACTGAGGGTGTGAGAATACTGACACGTGGCAGCTTGTCTGAGAGTGTGAGAATACTGACACGTGACAGGCGTGTTTGAGGGTGTCAGAATACTGACACGTGGCAGCGTGTTTGAGGGTGTGATAATACTGACACGTGGCAGCGTGTCTCAGGGTGTGAGAATACTGACACGTGGCAGCGTGTCTGAGGATGTGAGAATACTGACACGTGGCAGCGTTTCTGAGGCTGTGAGAATACTGACACGTGGCAGCGTGTCTGAGGGTGTGAGAGTACTGACACGTGGCAGCGTGTCTGAGGGTATGAGAATACTGACACGTGGCAGCGTGTCTGAGGGTGTGAGAATACTGACACGTGGCTGCATTTCTGAGGGTGTGAGAATACTGACACGTGACAGCGTGACTGAGGGTGTGAGAATACTGACACGTGGCAGCGTGACTGAGGGTGTGAGAATACTGACACGTGACAGCGTGTTTGAGGGTGTGAGAATACTGACACGTGGCAGCGTGTCTGAGGGTGTGAGAATACTGACACGTGACAGCATGTTTGAGGGTGTGAGAATACTGACATGTGGCAGCGTGACTGAGGGTTTGAGAATACCGACACGTGACAGCGTGACAGCGTGACTGAGGGTGTGAGAATACTGACACGTGGCAGCGTGTCTGAGGGTGTGAGAATACTGACACGTGACAGCGTGTTTGAGGGTGTGAGAATACTGACACGTGGCAGCGTGTCTGAGGGTGTGAGAATACTGACACGTGGCAGCGTGTCTGAGGGTGTGAGAATACTGACACGTGACAGCATGTTTGAGGGTGTGAGAATACTGACATGTGGCAGCGTGACTGAGGGTGTGAGAATACTGACACGTGGCAGCGTGTTTGAGGGTGTGAGAATACTGACACGTGGCAGCGTGTTTCAGGGTGTGAGAATACTGACACGTGGCAGCGTGTCTGAGGGTGTGAGAATACTGACACATGGCAGCGTGTCTGAGGGTGTGAGAATACTGACACATGGCAGCGTGTCTGAGGGTGTGAGAATACTGACACGTGACAGCGTGACAGCGTGGTTGAGGGTGTGAGAATACTGACACGTGGCAGCGTGACTGAGGGTGTGAGAATACTGACACATGGCAGCGTGTCTGAGGGTGTGAGAATACTGACACGTGACAGCGTGACAGCGTGACAGCGTGTTTGAGAGTGTGAGAATACTGACACGTGGCAGCGTGTCTGAGGGTGTGAGAATATTGACACGTGACAGCGTGACAGCGTGTTTGAGGGTGTGAGAATACTGACACGTGGCAGCGTGACTGAGGGTGTGAGAATACTGACACGTGGCAGCGTGTTTGAGGGTGTGAGAATACTCACACGTGACAGCGTGACTGAGGGTGTGAGAATACTGACACGTGGCAGCGTGACTGAGTGTGTGAGAATACTGACACGTGGCAACGTGACTGAGGGTGTGAGAATACTGACACGTGGCAGCGTGTCTGAGGGTGTGAGAATACTGACACGTGACAGGCGTGTTTGAGGGTGTGAGAATACTGACACGTGGCAGCGTGTTTGAGGGTGTGAGAATACTGACACGTGGCAGCGTGTCTCAGGGTGTGAGAATACTGACACGTGGCAGCGTGTCTGAGGGTGTGAGAATACTGACACGTGGCAGCGTGTCTGAGGGTGTGAGAATACTGACAAGTGGCAGCGTCTCTGAGGGTGTGAGAATACTGACACGTGGCAGCATGTCTGAGGGTGTGAGAATACTGACACGTGACAGCGTGACTGAGGGTGTGAGAATACTGACACGTGGCAGCGTGTCTGAGGGTGTGAGAATACTGACACGTGACAGCGTGACAGAGGGTGTGAGAATACCGACACGTGGCAGCGTGATTGAGGGTGTGAGAATACTGACACGAGGCAGTGTGACTGAGGGTGTGAGAATACTGACACGTGGCAGCTTGTCTGAGGATGTGAGAATACTGACACGTGACAGGCGTGTTTGAGGGTGTCAGAATACTGACACATGGCAGCGTGTTTGAGGGTGTGATAATACTGACACGTGGCAGCGTGTCTCAGGGTGTGAGAATACTGACACGTGGCAGCTTGTCTGAGGGTGTGAGAATACTGACACGTGGCAGCGTGTCTGAGGGTGTGAGAATACTGACACGTGGCAGCGTGTCTGAGGGTGTGAGAATACTGACACGTGGCAGCATGTCTGAGGGTGTGAGAATACTGACACGTGACAGCGTGACTGAGGGTGTGAGAATACTGACACGTGACTGCGTGTCTGAGGGTGTGAGAATACTGACACGTGACAGCGTGTTTGAGGGTGTGAGAATACTGACACGTGGCAGCGTGTCTGAGGGTGTGAGAATACTGACACGTGACAGCATGTTTGAGGGTGTGAGAATACTGACACGTGGCAGCGTGACTGAGGGTGTGAGAATACTGACACGTGACAGCGTGACTGAGGGTGTGAGAATACTGACACGTGGCAGCGTGTCTGAGGGTGTGAGAATACTGACACGTGGCAGCATGTTTGAGGCTGTGAGAATACTGACACGTGGCAGCGTGTCTGAGGGTGTGAGAATACTGACACATGGCAGCGTGTCCGAGGGTGTGAGAATACTGACACATGGCAGCGTGTCTGAGGGTGTGAGAATACTGACACGTGACAGCGTGACAGCGTGTTTGAGGATGTGAGAATACTGACACGTGGCATCGTGTCTGAGGGTGTGAGAATACTGACACTTGGCAGCGTGTCTGAGGGTGTGAGAATACTGACACGTGACAGCGTGTCTGAGGGTGTGAGAATACTGACACGTGGCAGCGTGTCTGAGGTTGTGAGAATACTGACACGTGACAGCATGACAGCGTGTCTGAGGCTGTGAGAATACTGACACGTGGCAGCGTGTCTGAGGGTGTGAGAATACTGACACGTGGCAGCGTGTCTGAGGTTGTGAGAATACTGACACGTGGCAGCGTGTTTGAAGGTGTGAGAATACTGACACGTGGCAGCGTGACTGAGGGTGTGAGAATACTGACACGTGGCAGTGTGTCTGAGGGTGTGAGAATACTGACACGTGGCAGCATGTCTGAGGATGTGAGAATACTGACACGTGGCAGCGTGTCTGAGGGTGTGAGAATACTGACACGTGGCAGCGTTTCTGAGGGTGTGAGAATACTGACACGTGGCAGCGTGTTTGAGGGTGTGAGAATACTGACACGTGGCAGCGTGTCTGAGGGTGTGAGAATACTGACACGTGGCAGCGTGTATGAGGGTGTGAGAATACTGACACGTTGCAGCGTGTCTGAGGATGTGAAAATACTGACACGTGGCAGCGTTTCTGAGGGTGTGAGAATACTGACACGTGGCAGCGTGTCTGAGGGTGTGAGAATACTGACACGTGACAGCATGACTGAGGGTGTGAGAATATTGACACGTGGCAGCGTGACTGAGGGTGTGAGAATACTGACACGTGGCAGCGTGACTGAGGTTGTGAGAATACTGACACGTGACAGCGTGTCTGAGGGTGTGAGAATACTGACACGTGGCAGCGTGACTGAGGGAGTGAGAATACTGACACGTGGCAGCGTGACTGAGGGTGTGAGAATACTGACACGTGGCAGCTTGACTGAGGGTGTGAGAATACTGACACGTGGCAACGTGTCTGAGGGTGTGAGAATACTGACACCTGACAGCATGTTTGAGGGTTTGAGAATACTGACACGTGGCAGCGTTACTGAGGGTGTGAGAATACTGACACGTGGCAGCGTGTTTGAGGGTGTGAGAATACTGACACGTGACAGCGTGACTGAGGGTGTGAGAATACTGACACGTGGCAGCGTGACTGAGGGTGTGAGAATACTGACACGTGGCAGCGTGACTGAGGGTGTGAGAATACTGACACGTGGCAGCGTGTCTGAGGGTGTGAACATACTGACAGGTGGCAGCGTGTTTGACGGTGTGAGAATACTGACACGTGGCAGCGTGTCTGAGGGTGTGAAAATACTGACAGGTGGCAGCGTGTTTGAGGGTGTGAGAATACTGACACGTGGCAGCGTGATTGAGGGTGTGAGAATACTGACACGTGACAGCGTGACTGAGGGTGTGAGAATACTGACACGTGGCAGCGTATCTGAGGGTGTGAGAATACTGACACGTGACAGCATGTTTGAGGGTGTGAGAATACTGACACGTGGCAGCGTGACTGAGGGTGTGAGAATACTGACACGTGGCAGCATGACTGAGGGTGAGAGAATACTGACACGTGGCAGCGTGACTGAGGGTGAGAGAATACTGACACGTGGCAGCATGACTGAGGGTGAGAGAATACTGACACGTGGCAGCATGACTGAGGGTGAGAGAATACTGACACGTGGCAGCATGACTGAGGGTGAGAGAATACTGACACGTGGCAGCGTGTCTGAGGGTGTGAAAATACTGACAGATGGCAGCGTGTTTGAGGGTGTGAGAATACTGACACGTGGCAGCGTGTCTGAGGGTGTGAGAATACTGACACGTGGCAGCGTGACAGCGTGTCTGAGATTGTGAGAATACTGACACGTGACAGCGTGACAGCGTGACTGAGGGAGTGAGAATACTGACACATGGCAGGGTGTCTGAGGGTGTGAGAATACTGACACGTGGCAGCGTGACAGCGTGACTGAGGGTGTGAGAATACTGACACGTGGCAGCATGTCTGAGGGTGTGAGAATACTGACACGTGGCAGCGTGTCTGAGGGTGTGAGAATACTGACACGTGACAGCGTGTTTGAGGGTGTGAGAATACTGACACGTGGCAGCGTGACTGAGGGTGTGAGAATACTGACACGTGGCAGCGTGTCTGAGGGTGTGAGAATACTGACACGTGAGAGCATGTTTGAGGGTGTGAGAATACTGACACGTGACAGCGTGTCTGAGGGTGTGAGAATACTGACACGTGGCAGCGTGACTGAGGGTGTGAGAATACTGACACGTGGCAGCGTGACTGAGGGTGTGAGAATACTGACACGTGGCAGCGTGTCTGAGGGTGTGAGAATACTGACACGTGGCAGCGTGACTGAGGGTGTGAGAATACTGACACGTGACAGCGTGTCTGAGGGTCTGAGAATACTGACACGTGGCAGCGTGTCTGAGGGTGTGAGAATACTGACACGTGGCAGCGTGACTGAGGGTGTGAGAATACTGACACGTGACAGCGTGACTGAGGGTGTGAGAATACTGACACGTGGCAGCGTGTCTGAGGGTGTGAGAATACTGACACGTGGCAGCGTGTCTGAGGGTGTGAGAATACTGACACGTGGCAGCGTGTCTGAGGGTGTGAGAATACTGACACGTGACAGCGTGTCTGAGGTTGTGAGAATACTGACACGTGGCAGCGTGACTGAGGGTGTGAGAATACTGACACGTGGCAGCGTGACTGAGGGTGTGAGAATACTGACACGTGGCAGCGTGTCTGAAGGTGTGAGAATACTGACACGTGGCAGCGTGACTGAGTGTGTGAGAATACTGACACGTGGCAGCGTGACAGCGTGACTGAGGGTGTGAGAATACTGACACGTGGCAGCGTGTTTGAGGGTGTGAGAATACTGACACGTGGCTGCGTGTCTGAGGATGTGAGAATACTGACACGTGGCAGCGTGTCTGAGGGTGTGAGAATACTGACACGTGGCAGCGTGTCTGAGGGTGTGAGAATACTGACACGTGGCAGCGTGTCTGAGGGTGTGAGAATACTGACACGTGGCAGCGTGACAGAGGGTGTGAGAATACTGACACGTGGCAGCGTGACTGAGGGTGTGAGAAAACTGACACGTGGCAGCGTGTCTGAGGGTGTGAGAATACTGACACGTGGCAGCGTGTCTGAGGGTGTGAGAATACTGACACGTGGCAGCGTGACTGAGGGTGTGAGAATACTGACACGTGGCAGCGTGACTGAGGGTGTGAGAATACTGACACGTGACAGCGTGTCTGAGGGCGTGAGAATACTGACACGTGGCAGCGTGTCTGAGGGTGTGAGAATACTGACACGTGGCAGCGTGTCTGAGGGTGTGAGAATACTGACACGTGGCAGCGTGTCTGAGGGTGTGAGAATACTGACACGTGGCAGCGTGTCTGAGGGTGTGAGAATACTGACACGTGACAGCGTGTCTGAGGTTGTGAGAATACTGACACGTGGCAGCGTGACTGAGGGTGTGAGAATACTGACACGTGGCAGCGTGACTGAGGGTGTGAGAATACTGACACGTGGCAGCGTGTCTGAGGGTGTGAGAATACTGACACGTGGCAGCGTGACTGAGTGTGTGAGAATACTGACACGTGGCAGCGTGACAGCGTGACTGAGGGTGTGAGCATACTGACACGTGGTAGCGTGTTTGAGGGTGTGAGAATACTGACACGTGGCTGCGTGTCTGAGGATGTGAGAATACTGACACGTGGCAGCGTGTCTGAGGGTGTGAGAATACTGACACGTGGCAGCGTGTCTGAGGGTGTGAGAATACTGACACGTGGCAGCGTGTCTGAGGGTGTGAGAATACTGACACGTGGCAGCGTGACAGAGGGTGTGAGAATACTCACACGTGGCAGCGTGTCTGAGGGTGTGAGAATACTGACACGTGGCAGCGTGACTGAGGGTGTGAGAATACTGACACGTGGCAGCGTGTCTCAGGGTGTGAGAATACTGACACGTGGCAGCGTGACTGAGGGTGTGAGAATACTGACACGTGACAGGCGTGTTTGAGGGTGTGCGAATACTGTCACGTGGCAGCGTGACTGAGGTTGTGAGAATACTGACACGTGGCAGTGTGTCTGAGGGTGTGAGAATATTGACACGTGGCAGCGTTTCTGAGGGTGTGAGAATACTGACACGTGGCAGCGTGTCTGAGGGTGTGAGAATACTGACACGTGGCAGCGTATCTGAGGGTGTGAGAATACTGACACGTGGCAGCGTGACTGAGGGTGTGAGAATACTGACACGTGGCAGCGTGACTGAGGGTGTGAGAATACTGACACGTGGCAGCGTGTCTGAGGGTGTGAGAATACTGACACGTGGCAGCGTGACTGAGGGTGTGAGAATACTGACACGTGGCAGCGTGTCTGAGGGTGTGAGAATACTGACACGTGACAGCGTGTTTGAGGGTGTGAGAATACTGACACGTGGCAGCGTGTTTGAGGGTGTGAGAATACTGACACGAGGCAGCGTGTCTGAGGGTGTGAGAATACTGACACGTGGCAGCGTGTCGGAGGGTGTGAGAATACTGACACGTGGCAGCGTATCTGAGGGTGTGAGAATACTGACACGTGACAGCGTGTCTGAGGGTTTGAGAATACTGATACGTGGCAGCGTGTCTGAGGGTGTGAGAATACTGACACGTGGCAGCGTGTCTGAGGGTGTGAGAATACTGACACGTGGCAGCGTGTCTGAGGGTGTGAGAATACTGCCACGTGACAGCGTGACTGAGGGTGTGAGAATACTGACACATGACAGCATGTTTGAGGGTGTGAGAATTCTGACACGTGGCAGCATGACTGAGGGTGTGAGAATACTGACACGTGGCAGCGTGACAGCGTGTCTGAGGGTGTGAGAATACTGACACGTGGCAGCATGACTGAGGGTGTGAGAATACTGACACATGACAGCGTGACAGCGTGACTGAGGGTGTGAGAATACTGACACATGGCCGCGTGTCTGAGGCTGTGAGAATACTGACACGTGGCAGCGTGACAGAGGGTGTGAG
This sequence comes from Cetorhinus maximus, assembly GCF_964194155.1. Classification (NCBI taxonomy): domain Eukaryota; kingdom Metazoa; phylum Chordata; class Chondrichthyes; order Lamniformes; family Cetorhinidae; genus Cetorhinus; species Cetorhinus maximus. The sequence continues at coordinate 193,965 of NW_027596470.1, forward strand.
AATACTGACACGTGGCAGCGTGTCTGAGGGTGTGAGAATACTGACACGTGGCATCGTGTTTGAGATTGTGACAATACTGACACGTGGCAGCTTGACTGAGGGTGTGAGAATACTGACACGTGACAACGTGTTTGAGGGTGTGAGAAAACTGACACGTGGCAGCATGACTGAGGGTGTGAGAATACTGACACGTGACAACGTGTTTGAGGGTGTGAGAATACTGACACGTGGCAGCGTGTCTGAGGGTGTGAGAATACTGACACGTGGCATCATGTTTGAGATTGTGACAATACTGACACGTGGCAGCTTGACTGAGGGTGTGAGAATACTGACACGTGACAACGTGCTTGAGGGTGTGAGAATACTGACACGTGGCAGCATGACTGAGGGTGTGAGAATACTGACATGTGACAACGTGTTTGAGGGTGTGAGAATACTGACACGTGGCAGCGAGTCTGAGGGTGTGAGAATACTGACACGTGGCAGCGTGTTTGAGGGTGTGAGAATACTGACACGTGGCAGCGTGACTGAGGGTGTGAGAATACTGACAATGGCTGCGTGTTTGAGGTTGTGACAATACTGACACGTGGCAGCGTTACTGAGGGTGTGAGAATACTGACACGTGACAACGTGTTTGAGGGTGTGAGAATACTGACACGTGGCAGCGTGACTGAGGGTGTGAGAATACTGACACGTGACAACGTGTTTGAGGGTGTGAGAATACTGACACGTGGCAGCGTGTCTGAGGGTGTGAGAATACTGACACGTGACAGCGTGACAGCGTGACTGAGGGTGTGAATATACTGACATGTGACAGCGTGACAGCGTGACTGAGGGTGTGAGAATACTGACACGAGACTGCGTGGCAGCGTGACTGAGGGTGTGAGAATACTGACACGTGGCAGCGTGTTTGATGGTGTGAGAATACTGACACGTGGCAGCGTGACTGAGGGTGTGAGAATACTGACACGTGACAGCGTGTCTGAGGGTGTGAGAATACTGACACGTGACAGCGTGACTGAGGGTGTGAGAATACTGACACGTGACAGCGTGTCTGAGGGTGTGAGAATACTGACACGTGGCAGCGTGACTGAGGGTGTGAGAATACTGACACGTGGCAGCGTGTATGAGGGTGTGAGAATACTGACACGTGGCAGCGTGACTGAGGATGTGAGAATACTGACACGTGGCAGCATGTTTGAGGCTGTGAGAATACTGACACGTGGCAGCGTGTCTGAGGGTGTGAGAATACTGACACATGGCAGCGTGTCTGAGGGTGTGAGAATACTGACACATGGCAGCGTGTCTGAGGGTGTGAGAATACTGACACGTGACATCGTGACAGCGTGTTTGAGGGTGTGAGAATACTGACACGTAGCAGCGTGTCTGAGGGTGTGAGAATATTGACACGTGACATCGTGACAGCGTGTCTGAGGGTGTGAGAATACTGACACGTGACAGCGTGACTGAGGGTGTGAGAATACTGACACGTGACAGCATGACAGCGTGTCTGAGGGTGTGAGAATACTGACACGTGGCAGCGTTACTGAGGGTGTGAGAATACTGACACGTGGCAGCGTGTCTGAGCTTGTGAGAATACTGACACGTGGCAGCGTGTTTGAAGGTGTGAGAATACTGACACGTGGCAGCGTGTCTGAGGGTGTGAGAATACTGACACGTGGCAGCGTGTCTGAGGGATTGAGAATACTGACACGTGGCAGCGTGTCTGAGGGTGTGAGAATACTGACACGTGGCAGCATGTCTGAGGGTGTGAGAATACTGACACGTGGCAGCGTGTCTGAATGTGTGAGAATACTGACACGTGGCAGCGAGTCTGAGGTTGTGAGAATACTGACACGTGGCAGCGTGACTGAGGGTGTGAGAATACTGACACGTGACAGCGTGTCTGAGGTTGTGAGAATACTGACACGTTGCAGCGTGACTGAGGTTGTGAGAATACTGACACGTGACAGCGTGTTTGAGGGTGTGAGAATACTGTCACGTGGCAGCGTGCTTGAGGGAGTGAGAATACTGACACGAGGCAGCGTGACTGAGGCTGTGAGAATACTGACACGTGGCAGCGTGTATGAGGGTGTGAGAATACTGACACGTGGCAGCGTGTTTGAGGGTGTGAGAATACTGACACGTGGCAGCGTTTCTGAGGGTGTGAGAATACTGACACGTGGCAGCGTGTCTGAGGGTGTGAGAAAACTGACACGTGACAGCATGACTGAGGGTGTGAGAATATTGACACGTGGCAGCGTGACTGAGGGTGTGAGAATACTGACACGTGGCAGCGTGACTGAGGTTGTGAGAATACTGACACGTGACAGCGTGTCTGAGGGTGTGAGAATACTCACACGTGGCAGCGTGACTGAGGGTGTGAGAATACTGACTCGTGGCAGCGTGACTGAGGGTGTGAGAATACTGACACGTGGCAGCTTGACTGGGGGTGTGAGAATACTGACACGTGGCAACGTGTCTGAGGGTGTAAGAATACTGACACGTGACAGCATGTTTGAGGTTGTGAGAATACTGACACGTGGCAGCGTGACTGAGGGTGTGAGAATACTGACACGTGGCAGCGTGTTTGAGGGTGTGAGAATACTGACACGTGACAGCGTGACTGAGGGTGTGAGAATACTGACACGTGGCAGCGTGACTGAGGGTGTGAGAATACTGACACGTGGCAGCGTGACTGAGGGTGTGAGTGTACTGACAGGTGGCAGCGTGTCTGAGGGTGTGAGAATACTGACACGTGACAGGCGTGTTTGAGGGTGTCAGAATACTGACACGTGGCAGCGTGTTTGAGGGTGTGAGAATACTGACACGTGGCAGGGTGTCTCAGGGTGTGAGAATACTGACACGTGGCAGCGTATCTGAGGGTGTGAGAATACTGACACGTGGCAGCGTGTCTGAGGTTGTGAGAATACTGACACGTGGCAGCGTGTCTGAGGGTGTGAGAATACTGACACGTGGCAGCATGTCTGAGGGTGTGAGAATACTGACACGTGACAGCGTGACTGAGGGTGTGAGAATACTGACACGTGACAGCGTGCCTGAGGGTGTGAGAATACTGACACGTGACAGCGTGACTGAGGGTGTGAAAATAACGACACGTGGCAGCGTGACTGAGGGTGTGAGAATACTGACACGTGGCAGCGTGACTGAGGGTGTGAGAATACTGACACGTGGCAGCTTGTCTGAGGGTGTGAGAATACTGACACATGACAGGCGTGTTTGAGGGTGTCAGAATACTGACACGTGGCAGCGTGTTTGAGGGTGTGATAATACTGACACGTGGCAGCGTGTCTCAGGGTGTGAGAATACTGACACGTGGCAGCGTGTCTGAGGGTGTGAGAATACTGACACATGGCACCGTGTCTGAGGGTGTGAGAATACTGACACGTGGCAGCGTGTCTGAGGGTGTGACAATACTGACACGTGGCTGCATGTCTGAGGGTGTGAGAATAATGACACGTGACAGCGTTACTGAGGGTGTGAGAATACTGACACATGACAGCGTGTCTGAGGGTGTGAGAATACTGACACGTGACAGCGTGTTTGAGGGTGTGAGAATACTGACACGTGGCAGCGTGTCTGAGGGTGTGAGAATACTGACACGTGGCAGCGTGTTTGAGGGTGTGAGAATACTGACACGTGGCAGCGTGACTGAGGGTGTGAGAATACTGACACATGACAGCATGTTTGAGGGTGTGAGAATACTGACACGTGGCTGCGTGACTGAGGGTTTGAGAATACCGACACGTGACTGCGTGGCAGCGTGTTTGAGGGTGTGAGAATACTGACACGTGGCAGCGTGTCTGAGGGTGTGAGAATACTGACACATGGCAGCGTGTCTGAGGGTGTGAGAATACTGACACATGGCAGCGTGTCTGAGGGTGTGAGAATACTGACACATGGCAGCGTGTCTGAGGGTGTGAGAATACTGACACGTGACAGCGTGACAGCGTGTTTGAGGGTGTGAGAATACTGACACGTGGCAGCGTGACTGATGGTGTGAGAATACTGACACATGGCAGCGTGTCTGAGGGTGTGAGAATACTGACACGTGACAGCGTGACAGCATGTTTGAGGGTGTGAGAATACTGACACGTGGCAGCGTGTCTGAGGGTGTGAGAATATTGACACGTGACAGCGTGACAGCGTGTTTGAGGGTGTGAGAATACTGACACGTGGCATCGTGTCTGAGGGTGTGAGAATACTGACACGTGGCAGCGTGTCTGAGGGTGTGAGAATACTGACACGTGACAGCGTGACTGAGGGTGTGAGAATACTGACACGTGACAGCATGACAGCGTGTCTGAGGGTGTGAGAATACTGACACGTGGCAGCGTGTCTGAGTGTGTGAGAATACTGACACGTGGCAGCGTGTCTGAGGTTGTGAGAATACTGACACGTGGCAGCGTGTCTGAGGGTGTGAGAATACTGACACGTCACAGCGTGACTGAGGGTGTGAGAATACTGACACGTGACAGCATGACAGCGTGTCTGAGGGTGTGAGAATACTGACACGTGGCAGCGTGTTTGAAGGTGTGAGAATACTGACACGTGGCAGCGTGTCTGAGGGTGTGAGAATACTGACACGTGGCAGCGTGTCTGAGGATGTGAGAATACTGACACGTGGCAGCGTGTCTGAGGGTGTGAGAATACTGACACGTGGCAGCGTGTCTGAGGGTGTGAGAATACTGACACGTGGCAGCGTGTCTGAGGGTGTGAGAATGCTGACACGTGACAGCGTGTTTGAGGGTGTGAGAATACTGACACGTGGCAGCGTGTTTGAGGGTGTGAGAATACTGACACGTGGCAGCGTGTCTGAGGGTGTGAGAATACTGACACATGGCAGCGTGTATGAGGGTGTGAGAATACTGACACGTGGCAGCGTGTCTGAGGGTGTGAGGATACTGACACGTGGCGGCGTTTCTGAGGTTGTGAGAATACTGACACGTGGCAGCGTGTCTGAGGGTGTGAGAATACTGACACGTGACAGCATGACTGAGGGTGTGAGAATATTGACACGTGGCAGCGTGACTGAGGGTGTGAGAATACTGACACGTGGCAGCGTGACTGAGGTTGTGAGAATACTAACACGTGACAGCGTGTCTGAGGGTGTGAGAATACTGACACGTGGCAGCGTTCCTGAGGGTGTGAGAATACTGACACGTGGCAGCGTGTTTGAGGGTGTGAGAATACTGACATGTGACAGCTTGACTGAGGGTGTGAGAATACTGACACGTGGCAGCGTGACTGAGCGTGTGAGAATACTGACACGTGACAGCGTATTTGAGTGTGTGAGAATACTGACACGTGGCAGCGTGTCTGAGGGTGTGAGAATACTGACACGTGGCAGCGTGACTGAGGGTGTGAGAATACTGACACGTGGCAGCGTGTCTGAGGGTGTGAGAATACTGACACGTGACAGCGTGTTTGAGGGTGTGAGAATACTGACACGTGGCAGCGTGACTGAGGGTGTGAGAATAATGACACGTGGCATCGTGACTGAGGGTGTGAGAATACTGACACGTGGCAGCGTGTCTGAGGGTGTGAGAATACTGACACGTGACAGCGTGTTTGAGGGTGTGAGAATACTGACACGTGGCAGCGTGTCTGAGGGTGTGAGAATACTGACACGTGGCAGCGTGACTGAGGGTGTGAGAATACTGACACTTGGCAGCGTGTCTGAGGGTGCGAGAATACTGACACGTGGCAGCGTGACTGAGGGTGTGAGAATAATGACACGTGACAGGCCTGTTTGAGGGTGTGAGAATACTGACACGTGGCAGCGTGTTTGAGGGTGTGAGAATACTGACACGAGGCAGCGTGTCTGAGGGTGTGAGAATACTGACACGTGGCAGCGTGTCGGAGGGTGTGAGAATACTGACACGTGGCAGCGTGTCTGAGGGTGTGAGAATACTGACACGTGACAGCGTGTCTGAGGGTTTGAGAATACTGATACGTGGCAGCGTGTCTGAGGGTGTGAGAATACTGACACGTGACAGCGTGACTGAGGGTGTGAGAATACTGACACATGACAGCATGTTTGAGGGTGTGAGAATACTGACACGTGGCAGCGTGACTGAGGGTGTGAGAATACTGACACGTGGCAGCGTGACAGCGTGACTGAGGGTGTGAGAATACTGACACGTGGCAGCGTGTTTGAGGGTGTGAGAATACTGACACGTGGCAGCGTGTTTGAGGGTGTGAGAATACTGACACGTGGCAGCGTGTCTGAGGGTGTGAGAATACTGACACATGGCAGCGTGTCTGAGGGTGTGAGAATACTGACACGTGACAGCGTGTCTGAGGGTGTGAGAATACTGACACGTGGCAGCGTGTCTGAGGGTGTGAGAATACTGACACATGGCAGCGTGTCTGAGGGTGTGAGAATACTGACACATGGCAGCGTGTCTGAGGGTGTGAGAATACTGACACGTGACAGCGTGACAGCGTGTTTGAGGGTGTGAGAATACTGACACGTGGCAGCGTGACTGAGGGTGTGAGAATACTGACACATGGCAGCGTGTCTGAGGGTGTGAGAATACTGACACGTGACAGCGTGACAGCGTGACAGCGTGTTTGAGGGTGTGAGAATACTGACACGTGGCAGCGTGTCTGAGGGTGTGAGAATATTGACACGTGACAGCGTGACAGCGTGTCTGAGGGTGTGAGAATACTGACACGTGGCAGCGTGACTGAGGGTGTGAGAATACTGACACGTGGTAGCGTGACTGACGGTGTGAGAATACTGACACGTGGCAGCGTGTTTGAGGGTGTGAGAATACTGACACGTGACAGCGTGACTGAGGGTGTGAGAATACTGACACGTGGCAGCGTGACTGAGGGAGTGAGAATACTGACACGTGGCAACGTGACTGAGGGTGTGAGAATACTGACACGTGGCAGCGTGTCTGAGGGTGTGAGAATACTGACACGTGACAGGCGTGTTTGAGGGTGTGAGAATACTGACACGTGGCAGCGTGTTTGAGGGTGTGAGAATACTGACACGTGGCAGCGTGTCTCAGGGTGTGAGAATACTGACACGTGGCAGCGTGTCTGAGGGTGTGAGAATACTGACACGTGGCAGCGTGTCTGAGGGTGTGAGAATACTGACAAGTGGCAGCGTCTCTGAGGGTGTGAGAATACTGACACGTGGCAGCATGTCTGAGGGTGTGAGAATACTGACACGTGACAGCGTGACTGAGGGTGTGAGAATACTGACACGTGACAGCGTGCCTGAGGGTGTGAGAATACCGACACGTGGCAGCGTGATTGAGGGTGTGAGAATACTGACACGAGGCAGTGTAACTGAGGGTGTGAGAATACTGACACGTGGCAGCTTGTCTGAGGATGTGAGAATACTGACACGTGACAGGCGTGTTTGAGGGTGTCAGAATACTGACACGTGGCAGCGTGTTTGAGGGTGTGATAATACTGACACGTGGCAGCGTGTCTCAGGGTGTGAGAATACTGACACGTGGCAGCTTGTCTGAGGGTGTGAGAATACTGACACGTGACAGCATGTTTGAGGGTTTGAGAATACTGACACGTGGCAGCGTGACTGAGGGTGTGAGAATACTGACACGTGGCAGCGTGTTTGAGGGTGTGAGAATACTGACACGTGACAGCGTGACTGAGGGTGTGAGAATACTGACACGTGGCAGCGTGACTGAGCGTGTGAGAATACTGACACGTGACAGCGTGTTTGAGGGTGTGAGAATACTGACACGTGGCAGCTGTCTGAGGGTGTGAGAATACTGACACGTGGCAGCGTGACTGAGGGTGTGAGAATACTGACACGTGGCAGAGTGTCTGAGGGTGTGAGAATACTGACACGTGACAGCGTGTTTGAGGGTGTGAGAATACTGACACGTGGCAGCGTGACTGAGGGTGTGAGAATAATGACACGTGGCATCGTGACTGAGGGTGTGAGAATACTGACACGTGGCAGCGTGACTGGGCGTGTGAGAATACTGACACGTGACAGCGTGTTTGAGGGTGTGAGAATACTGACACGTGGCAGCGTGACTGAGGGTGTGAGAATACTGACACGTGGCAGCGTGTCTGAGGGTGTGAGAATACTGACACGTGACAGCGTGTTTGAGGGTGTGAGAATACTGACACGTGGCAGCGTGACTGAGGGTGTGAGAATAATGACACGTGACAGGCCTGTTTGAGGGTGTGAAAATACTGACACGTGGCAGCGTGTTTGAGGGTGTGAGAATACTGACACGAGGCAGCGTGTCTGAGGGTGTGAGAATACTGACACGTGGCAGCGTGACTGAGGGTGTGAGAATACTGACACGTGGCAGCGTGTCGGAGGGTGTGAGAATACTGACACGTGGCAGCGTGTCTGAGGATGTGAGAATACTGACACGTGGCAGCGTGTCTGAGGGTGTGAGAATACTGACACGTGGCAGCGTGTCTGAGGGTGTGAGAATACTGACACGTGGCAGCGTGACTGAGGGTGTGAGAATACTGACACATGACAGCATGTTTGAGGGTGTGAGAATACTGACACGTGGCAGCGTGTCTGAGGGTGTGAGAATACTGACACATGGCAGCGTGTCTGAGGGTGTGAGAATACTGACACATGGCAGCGTGTCTGAGGGTGTGAGAATACTGACACGTGACAGCGTGACAGCGTGACAGCGTGTTTGAGGGTGTGAGAATACTGACACGTGGCAGCGTGTCTGAGGGTGTGAGAATATTGACACGTGACAGCGTGACAGCGTGTTTGAGGGTGTGAGAATACTGACACGTGGCAGCGTGACTGAGGGTGTGAGAATACTGACACGTGGCAGCGTGTTTGAGGGTGTGAGAATACTGACACGTGACAGCGTGACTGAGGGTGTGAGAATACTGACACGTGGCAGCGTGTCTGAGGGTGTGAGAATACTGACACGTGGCAGCGTGTTTGAGGGTGTGAGAATACTGACACGTGACAGCGTGACTGAGGGTGTGAGAATACTGACACGTGGCAGCGTGACTGAGGGTGTGAGAATACTGACACGTGGCAACGTGACTGAGGGTGTGAGAATACTGACACGTGGCAGCGTGTCTGAGGGTGTGAGAATACTGACACGTGACAGCCGTGTTTGAGGGTGTGAGAATACTGACACGTGGCAGCGTGTTTGAGGGTGTGAGAATACTGACACGTGGCAGCGTGTCTCAGGGTGTGAGAATACTGACACGTGGCAGCGTGTCTGAGGGTGTGAGAATACTGACACGTGGCAGCGTGTCTGAGGGTGTGAGAATACTGACAAGTGGCAGCGTCTCTGAGGGTGTGAGAATACTGACACGTGGCAGCATGTCTGAGGGTGTGAGAATACTGACACGTGACAGCGTGACTGAGGGTGTGAGAATACTGACACGTGACAGCGTGCCTGAGGGTGTGAGAATACTGACACGTGACAGCGTGACTGAGGGTGTGAGAATACCGACACGTGGCAGCGTGATTGAGGGTGTGAGAATACTGACACGAGGCAGTGTGACTGAGGGTGTGAGAATACTGACACGTGGCAGCTTGTCTGAGGATGTGAGAATACTGACACGTGACAGGCGTGTTTGAGGGTGTCAGAATACTGACACGTGGCAGCGTGTTTGAGGGTGTGATAATACTGACACGTGGCAGCGTGTCTCAGGGTGTGAGAATACTGACACGTGGCAGCTTGTCTGAGGGTGTGAGAATACTGACACGTGGCAGCGTGTCTGAGGGTGTGAGAATACTGACACGTGGCAGCATGTCTGAGGGTGTGAGAATACTGACACGTGACAGCGTGACTGAGGGTGTGAGAATACTGACACGTGACTGCGTGTCTGAGGGTGTGAGAATACTGACACGTGACAGCGTGTTTGAGGGTGTGAGAATACTGACACGTGGCAGCGTGTCTGAGGGTGTGAGAATACTGACACGTGACAGCATGTTTGAGGGTGTGAGAATACTGACACGTGGCAGCGTGACTGAGGGTTTGAGAATACTGACACGTGACAGCGTGACTGAGGGTGTGAGAATACTGACACGTGGCAGCGTGTCTGAGGGTGTGAGAATACTGACACGTGGCAGCGTGTTTGAGGCTGTGAGAATACTGACACGTGGCAGCGTGTCTGAGGGTGTGAGAATACTGACACATGGCAGCGTGTCCGAGGGTGTGAGAATACTGACAGATGGCAGCGTGTCTGAGGGTGTGAGAATACTGACACGTGACAGCGTGACAGCGTGTTTGAGGGTGTGAGAATACTGACACGTGGCAGCGTGACTGAGGGTGTGAGAATACTGACACATGGCAGCGTGTCTGAGGGTGTGAGAATACTGACACGTGACAGCGTGACAGCGTGTTTGAGGGTGTGAGAATACTGACACGTGGCAGCGTGTCTGAGGGTGTGAGAAATTTGACACGTGACAGCGTGACAGCGTGTTTGAGGATGTGAGAATACTGACACGTGGCATCGTGTCTGAGTGTGTGAGAATACTGACACGTGGCAGCGTGTCTGAGGGTGTGAGAATACTGACACGTGACAGCGTGACTGAGGGTGTGAGAATACTGACACGTGACAGCATGACAGCGTGTCTGAGGCTGTGAGAATACTGACACGTGGCAGCGTGTCTGAGGGTGTGAGAATACTGACACGTGGCAGCGTGTCTGAGGTTGTGAGAATACTGACACGTGGCAGCGTGTTTGAAGGTGTGAGAATACTGACACGTGGCAGCGTGTCTGAGGGTGTGAGAATACTGACACGTGGCAGCGTGTCTGAGGGTGTGAGAATACTGACACGTGGCAGCATGACTGAGGATGTGAGAATACTGACACGTGGCAGCGTGTCTGAGGGTGTGAGAATACTGACACGTGGCAGCGTGTCTGAGGGTGTGAGAATACTGACACGTGGCAGCGTGTCTGAGGGTGTGAGAATACTGACACGTGGCAGCGTGTCTGAGGGTGTGAGAATACTGACACGTGGCAGCGTGTTTGAGGGTGTGAGAATACTGACACGTGGCAGCGTGTCTGAGGGTGTGAGAATACTGACACGTGGCAGCGTGTATGAGGGTGTGAGAATACTGACACGTTGCAGCGTGTCTGAGGGTGTGAGAATACTGACACGTGGCAGCGTTTCTGAGGGTGTGAGAATACTGACACGTGGCAGCGTGTCTGAGGGTGTGAGAATACTGACACGTGACAGCATGACTGAGGGTGTGAGAATATTGACACGTGGCAGCGTGACTGAGGGTGTGAGAATACTGACACGTGGCAGCGTGACTGAGGTTGTGAGAATACTGACACGTGACAGCGTGTCTGAGGGTGTGAGAATACTGATACGTGGCAGCGTGACTGAGGGTGTGAGAATACTGACACGTGGCAGCGTGACTGAGGGTGTGAGAATACTGACACGTGGCAGCTTGACTGAGGGTGTGAGAATACTGACACGTGGCAACGTGTCTGAGGGTGTGAGAATACTGACACCTGACAGCATGTTTGAGGGTTTGAGAATACTGACACGTGGTAGCGTTACTGAGGGTGTGAGAATACTGACACGTGGCAGCGTGTTTGAGGGTGTGAGAATACTGACACGTGACAGCGTGACTGATGGTGTGAGAATACTGACACGTGGCAGCGTGACTGAGGGTGTGAGAATACTGACACGTGGCAGCGTGACTGAGGGTGTGAGAATACTGACACGTGGCAGCGTGTCTGAGGGTGTGAGAATACTGACACGTGACAGGCGTGTTTGAGGGTGTGAGAATACTGACATGTGGCAGCGTGTCTGAGGGTGTGAGAATACTGACACGTGGCAGCGTGTCTGAGGGTGTGAGAATACTGACACGTGGCAGCATGTCTGAGGGTGTGAGAATACTGACACGTGACAGCGTGACTGAGGGTGTGAGAATACTGACACGTGACAGCGTGTCTGAGGGTGTGAGAATACTGACACGTGACAGCGTGACTGAGGGTGTAAGAATACTGACACGTGGCAGCGTGACTGAGGGTGTGAGAGTACTGACACGTGGCAGCGTGACTGAGGGTGTGAGAATACTGACACGTGTCAGCGTGTCTGAGGGTGTGAGAATACTGACACGTGACAGGCCTGTTTCAGGGTGTCAGAATACTGACACGTGGCAGCGTATTTGAGGGTTTCAGAATACTGACACGTGACAGCGTGGCAGCGTGACTGAGGGTGTGAGAATACTGACACGTGACAGCGTGGCAGCGTGACTGAGGGTGTGAGAATACTGACACGTGGCAGCGTGTTTGAGGGTGTGAGAATACTGACACGTGACAGCGTGACTGAGGGTGTGAGAATACTGACACGTGGCAGCGTATCTGAGGGTGTGAGAATACTGACACGTGACAGCATGTTTGAGGGTGTGAGAATACTGACACGTGGCAGCGTGACTGAGGGTGTGAGAATACTGACACGTGGCAGCGTGACTGAGGGTGTGAGAATACTGACACGTGGCAGCGTGACTGAGGGTGAGAGAATACTGACACGTGGCAGCGTGACTGAGGGTGTGAGAATACTGACACGTGGCAGCGTGACAGCGTGACTGATTGTGTGAGAATACTGACACGTGGCAGCGTGACTGAGGGTGTGAGAATACTGACACGTGGCATCATGTTTGAGATTGTGACAATACTGACACGTGGCAGCTTGACTGAGGGTGTGAGAATACTGACACGTGACAACGTGTTTGAGGGTGTGAGAATACTGACACGTGGCAGCATGACTGAGGGTGTGAGAATACTGACATGTGACAACGTGTTTGAGGGTGTGAGAATACTGACACGTGGCAGCGAGTCTGAGGGTGTGAGAATACTGACACGTGGCAGCGTGTCTGAGGGTGTGAGAATACTGACACGTGGCTGCGTGTTTGAGGTTGTGACAATACTGACACGTGGCAGCGTTACTGAGGGTGTGAGAATACTGACACGTGACAACGTGTTTGAGGGTGTGAGAATACTGACACGTGGCAGCGTGACTGAGGGTGTGAGAATACTGACACGTGACAACGTGTTTGAGGGTGTGAGAATACTGACACGTGGCAGCGTGTGTGAGGGTGTGAGAATACTGACACGTGACAGCGTGACAGCGTGACTGAGGGTGTGAAAATACTGACACGTGACAGCGTGACAGCGTGACTGAGGGTGTGAGAATGCTGACACGAGACTGCGTGGCAGCGTGACTGAGGGTGTGAGAATACTGACAAGTGGCAGCGTGTTTGAGGGTGTGAGAATACTGACACGTGGCAGCGTGACTGAGGGTGTGAGAATACTGACACGTGACAGCGTGTCTGAGGGTGTGAGAATACTGACACGTGACAGCGTGACTGAGGGTGTGAGAATACTGACACGTGACAGCGTGTCTGAGGGTGTGAGAATACTGACACGTGACAACGTGTCTGAGGGTGTGAGAATACTGACACGTGGCAGCGTGACTGAGGGTGTGACAATACTGACACGTGGCAGCGTGTATGAGGGTGTGAGAATACTGACACGTGGCAGCGTGTCTGAGGATGTGAGAATACTGACACGTGGCAGCGTGTTTGAGGCTGTGAGAATACTGACACGTGGCAGCGTGTCTGAGGGTGTGAGAATACTGACACATGGCAGCGTGTCTGAGGGTGTGAGAATACTGACACATGGCAGCGTGTCTGAGGGTGTGAGAATACTGACACGTGACAGCGTGACAGCGTGTTTGAGGGTGTGAGAATACTGACATGTGGCAGCGTGACTGAGGGTGTGAGAATACTGACACATGGCAGCGTGTCTGAGGGTGTGAGAATACTGACACGTGACAGCGTGACAGCGTGTTTGAGGGTGTGAGAATACTGACACGTAGCAGCGTGTCTGAGGGTGTGAGAATATTGACACGTGACATCGTGACAGCGTGTTTGAGGGTGTGAGAATACTGACACGTGGCATCGTGTCTGAGGGTGTGAGAATACTGACACGTGGCAGCGTGTCTGAGGGTGTGAGAATACTGACACGTGACAGCGTGACTGAGGGTGTGAGAATACTGACACGTGACAGCATGACAGCGTGTCTGAGGGTGTGAGAATACTGACACGTGGCAGCGTTACTGAGGGTGTGAGAATACTGACACGTGGCAGCGTGTCTGAGCTTGTGAGAATACTGACACGTGGCAGCGTGTTTGAAGGTGTGAGAATACTGACAGGTGGCAGCGTGTCTGAGGGTGTGAGAATACTGACACGTGGCAGCGTGTCTGAGGGTTTGAGAATACTGACACGAGGCAGCGTGTCTGAGGGTGTGAGAATACTGACACGTGGCAGCATGTCTGAGGGTGTGAGAATACTGACACGTGGCAGCGTGTCTGAGGGTGTGAGAATACTGACACGTGGCAGCGTGTCTGAGGTTGTGAGAATACTGACACGTGGCAGCGTGACTGCGGGTGTGAGAATACTGACACGTGACAGCGTGTCTGAGGTTGTGAGAATACTGACACGTGGCAGCGTGACTGAGGTTGTGAGAATACTGACACGTGACAGCGTGTTTGAGGGTGTGAGAATACTGACACGTGGCAGCGTGCTTGAGGGTGTGAGAATACTGACACGTGGCAGCGTGACTGAGGCTGTGAGAATACTGACACGTGGCAGCGTGTATGAGGGTGTGAGAATACTGACACGTGGCAGCGTGTTTGAGGGTGTGAGAATACTGACACGTGGCAGCGTTTCTGAGGGTGTGAGAATACTGACACGTGGCAGCGTGTCTGAGGGTGTGAGAAAACTGACACGTGACAGCATGACTGAGGGTGTGAGAATATTGACACGTGGCAGCGTGACTGAGGGTGTGAGAATACTGACACGTGGCAGCGTGACTGAGGTTGTGAGAATACTGACACGTGACAGCGTGTCTGAGGGTGTGAGAATACTCACACGTGGCAGCGTGACTGAGGGTGTGAGAATACTGACTCGTGGCAGCGTGACTGAGGGTGTGAGAATACTGACACGTGGCAGCTTGACTGGGGGTGTGAGAATACTGACACGTGGCAACGTGTCTGAGGGTGTAAGAATACTGACACGTGACAGCATGTTTGAGGTTGTGAGAATACTGACACGTGGCAGCGTGACTGAGGGTGTGAGAATACTGACACGTGGCAGCGTGTTTGAGGGTGTGAGAATACTGACACGTGACAGCGTGACTGAGGGTGTGAGAATACTGACACGTGGCAGCGTGACTGAGGGTGTGAGAATACTGACACGTGGCAGCGTGACTGAGGGTGTGAGTGTACTGACAGGTGGCAGCGTGTCTGAGGGTGTGAGAATACTGACACGTGACAGGCGTGTTTGAGGGTGTCAGAATACTGACACGTGGCAGCGTGTTTGAGGGTGTGAGAATACTGACACGTGGCAGGGTGTCTCAGGGTGTGAGAATACTGACACGTGGCAGCGTATCTGAGGGTGTGAGAATACTGACACGTGGCAGCGTGTCTGAGGGTGTGAGAATACTGACACGTGGCAGCGCGTCTGAGCGTGTGAGAATACTGACACGTGGCAGCATGTCTGAGGGTGTGAGAATACTGACACGTGACAGCGTGACTGAGGGTGTGAGAATACTGACACGTGACAGCGTGCCTGAGGGTGTGAGAATACTGACACGTGACAGCGTGACTGAGGGTGTGAAAATACCGACACGTGGCAGCGTGACTGAGGGTGTGAGAATACTGACACGTGGCAGCGTGACTGAGGGTGTGAGAATACTGACACGTGGCAGCTTGTCTGAGGGTGTGAGAATACTGACACATGACAGGCGTGTTTGAGGGTGTCAGAATACTGACACGTGGCAGCGTGTTTGAGGGTGTGATAATACTGACACGTGGCAGCGTGTCTCAGGGTGTGAGAATACTGACACGTGGCAGCGTGTCTGAGGGTGTGAGAATACTGACACGTGGCAGCGTGTCTGAGGGTGTGAGAATACTGACACGTGGCAGCGTGTCTGAGGGTGTGAGAATACTGACACGTGGCTGCACGTCTGAGGGTGTGAGAATAATGACACGTGACAGCGTTACTGAGGGTGTGAGAATACTGACACGTGGCAGCGTGACTGAGGGTGTGAGAATACTGACACATGACAGCGTGTCTGAGGGTGTGAGAATACTGACACGTGACAGCGTGTTTGAGGGTGTGAGAATACTGACACGTGGCAGCGTGTCTGAGGGTGTGAGAATACTGACACGTGGCAGCGTGTTTGAGGGTTTGAGAATACCGACACGTGACAGCGTGACTGAGGGTGTGAGAATACTGACACGTGGCAGCGTGACTGAGGGTGTGAGAATACTGACACGTTGCAGCGTGTTTGAGGGTGTGAGAATACTGACACGTGGCAGCGTGTCTGAGGGTTTGAGAATACTGACACGTGACAGCGTGACTGAGGGTGTGAGAATACCGACACGTGACAGCGTGACTGAGCGTGTGAGAATACTGACACGTTGCAGCGTGTTTGAGGGTGTGAGAATACTGACACGTGGCAGCGTGTCTGAGGGTGTGAGAATACAGACACGTGGCAGTGTGTCTGAGGGTGTGAGAATACTGACACATGGCAGCGTGTCTGAGGGTGTGAGAATACTGACACATGGCAGCGTGTCTGAGGGTGTGAGAATACTGACACGTGACAGCGTGACAGCGTGTTTGAGGGTGTGAGAATACTGACACGTGGCAGCGTGACTGAGGGTGTGAGAATACTGACACATGGCAGCGTGTCTGAGGGTGTGAGAATACTGACACGTGACAGCGTGACAGCGTGTTTGAGGGTGTGAGAATACTGACACGTGGCAGTGTGTCTGAGGGTGTGAGAATATTGACAAGTGACAGCGTGACAGCGTGTTTGAGGGTGTGAGAATACTGACACGTGGCATCGTGTCTGAGGGTGTGAGAATACTGACACGTGGCAGCGTGTCTGAGGGATTGAGAATACTGACACGTGACAGCGTGACTGAGGGTGTGAGAATACTGACACGTGACAGCATGACAGCGTGTCTGAGGGTGTGAGAATACTGACACGTGGCAGCGTGTCTGAGTGTGTGAGAATACTGACACGTGGCAGCGTGTCTGAGGTTGTGAGAATATTGACACGTGGCAGCGTGTCTGAGGGTGTGAGAATACTGACACGTGACAGCATGACAGCGTGTCTGAGGGTGTGAGAATACTGACACGTGGCAGCGTGTTTGAAGGTGTCAGAATACTGACACGTGGCAGCGTGTCTGAGGGTGTGAGAATACTGACACGTGGCAGCGTGTCTGAGGATGTGAGAATACTGACACGTGGCAGCGTGTCTGAGGGTGTGAGAATACTGATACGTGGCAGCGTGTCTGAGGGTGTGAGAATACTGACACGTGGCAGCGTGTCTGAGGGTGTGAGAATGCTGACACGTGACAGCGTGTTTGAGGGTGTGAGAATACTGACACGTGGCAGCGTGTTTGAGGGTGTGAGAATACTGACACGTGGCAGCGTGTCTGAGGGTGTGAGAATACTGACACATGGCAGCGTGTATGAGGGTGTGAGAATACTGACACGTGGCAGCGTGTCTGAGGGTGTGAGAATACTGACACGTGGCAGCGTTTCTGAGGGTGTGAGAATACTGACACGTGACAGCATGACTGAGGGTGAGAGAATACTGACACGTGGCAGCGTGACTGAGGGTGTGAGAATACTGACACGTGGCAGCGTGACTGAGGGTGTGAGAATATTGACACGTGGCAGCGTGACTGAGGTTGTGAGAATACTGACACGTGGCAGCGTGACTGAGGGTGTGAGAATATTGACACGTGGCAGCGTGACTGAGGTTGTGAGAATACTGACACGTGACAGCGTGTCTGAGGGTGTGAGAATACTGACACGTGACAGCGTGACTGAGGGTGTGAGAATACTGACACGTGACAGCATGACAGCGTGTCTGAGGGTGTGAGAATACTGACACGTGGCAGCGTTACTGAGGGTGTGAGAATACTGACACGTGGCAGCGTGTCTGAGCTTGTGAGAATACTGACACGTGGCAGCGTGTTTGAAGGTGTGAGAATACTGACACGTGGCAGCGTGTCTGAGGGTGTGAGAATACTGACACGTCGCAGCGTATCTGAGGGTGTGAGAATACTGACACGTGGCAGCGTGTCTGAGGGTGTGAGAATACTGACACGTGGCAGCGCGTCTGAGCGTGTGAGAATACTGACACGTGGCAGCATGTCTGAGGGTGTGAGAATACTGACACGTGACAGCGTGACTGAGGGTGTGAGAATACTGACACGTGACAGCGTGCCTGAGGGTGTGAGAATACTGACACGTGACAGCGTGACTGAGGGTGTGAAAATACCGACACGTGGCAGCGTGACTGAGGGTGTGAGAATACTGACACGTGGCAGCGTGACTGAGGGTGTGAGAATACTGACACGTGGCAGCTTGTCTGAGGGTGTGAGAATACTGACACATGACAGGCGTGTTTGAGGGTGTCAGAATACTGACACGTGGCAGCGTGTTTGAGGGTGTGATAATACTGACACGTGGCAGCGTGTCTCAGGGTGTGAGAATACTGACACGTGGCAGCGTGTCTGAGGGTGTGAGAATACTGACACGTGGCAGCGTGTCTGAGGGTGTGAGAATACTGACACGTGGCAGCGTGTCTGAGGGTGTGAGAATACTGACACGTGGCTGCACGTCTGAGGGTGTGAGAATAATGACACGTGACAGCGTTACTGAGGGTGTGAGAATACTGACACGTGGCAGCGTGACTGAGGGTGTGAGAATACTGACACATGACAGCGTGTCTGAGGGTGTGAGAATACTGACACGTGACAGCGTGTTTGAGGGTGTGAGAATACTGACACGTGGCAGCGTGTCTGAGGGTGTGAGAATACTGACACGTGGCAGCGTGTTTGAGGGTTTGAGAATACCGACACGTGACAGCGTGACTGAGGGTGTGAGAATACTGACACGTGGCAGCGTGACTGAGGGTGTGAGAATACTGACACGTTGCAGCGTGTTTGAGGGTGTGAGAATACTGACACGTGGCAGCGTGTCTGAGGGTTTGAGAATACTGACACGTGACAGCGTGACTGAGGGTGTGAGAATACTGACACATGGCAGCGTGTCTGAGGGTGTGAGAATACTGACACATGGCAGCGTGTCTGAGGGTGTGAGAATACTGACACGTGACAGCGTGACAGCGTGTTTGAGGGTGTGAGAATACTGACACGTGGCAGCGTGACTGATGGTGTGAGAATACTGACACATGGCAGCGTGTCTGAGGGTGTGAGAATACTGACACGTGACAGCGTGACAGCGTGTTTGATGGTGTGAGAATACTGACACGTGGCAGCGTGTCTGAGGGTGTGAGAATATTGACACGTGACAGCGTGACAGCGTGTTTGAGGGTGTGAGAATACTGACACGTGGCATCGTGTCTGAGGGTGTGAGAATACTGACACGTGGCAGCGTGTCTGAGGGTGTGAGAATACTGACACGTGACAGCGTGACTGAGGGTGTGAGAATACTGACACGTGACAGCATGACAGCGTGTCTGAGGGTGTGAGAATACTGACACGTGGCAGCGTGTCTGAGTGTGTGAGAATACTGACACGTGGCAGCGTGTCTGAGGTTGTGAGAATACTGACACGTGGCAGCGTGTCTGAGGGTGTGAGAATACTGACACGTCACAGCGTGACTGAGGGTGTGAGAATACTGACACGTCACAGCATGACAGCGTGTCTGAGGGTGTGAGAATACTGACACGTGGCAGCGTGTTTGAAGGTGTGAGAATACTGACACGTGGCAGCTTGTCTGAGGGTGTGAGAATACTGACACGTGGCAGCGTGTCTGAGGATGTGAGAATACTGACACGTGGCAGCGTGTCTGAGGGTGTGAGAATACTGACACGTGGCAGCGTGTCTGAGGGTGTGAGAATACTGACACGTGGCAGCGTGTCTGAGTGTGTGAGAATGCTGACACGTGACAGCGTGTTTGAGGGTGTGAGAATACTGACACGTGGCAGCGTGTTTGAGGGTGTGAGAATACTGACACGTGGCAGCGTGTCTGAGGGTGTGAGAATACTGACACATGGCAGCGTGTATGCGGGTGTGAGAATACTGACACGTGGCAGCGTGTCTGAGGGTGTGAGAATACTGACACGTGGCGGCGTTTCTGAGGTTGTGAGAATACTGACACGTGGCAGCGTGTCTGAGGGTGTGAGAATACTGACACGTGACAGCATGACTGAGGGTGTGAGAATATTGACACGTGGCAGCGTGACTGAGGGTGTGAGAATACTGACACTTGGCAGCGTGGCTGAGGTTGTGAGAATACTGACACGTGACAGCGTGTCTGAGGGTGTGAGAATACTGACACGTGGCAGCGTGACTGAGGGTGTGAGAATACTGACACGTGGCAGCGTGTTTGAGGGTGTGAGAATACTGACACGTGACAGCGTGACTGAGGGTGTGAGAATACTGACACGTGGCAGCGTGACTGAGCGTGTGAGAATACTGACACGTGACAGCGTATTTGAGGGTGTGAGAATACTGACACGTGGCAGCGTGTCTGAGGGTGTGAGAATACTGACACGTGGCAGCGTGACTGAGGGTGTGAGAATACTGACACGTGGCAGCGTGTCTGAGGGTGTGAGAATACTGACACGTGACAGCGTGTTTGAGGGTGTGAGAATACTGACACGTGGCAGCGTGACTGAGGGTGTGAGAATAATGACACGTGGCATCGTGACTGAGGGTGTGAGAATACTGACACGTGGCAGCGTGTCTGAGGGTGTGAGAATACTGACACGTGACAGCGTGTTTGAGGGTGTGAGAATACTGACACGTGGCAGCGTGTCTGAGGGTGTGAGAATACTGACACGTGGCAGCGTGACTGAGGGTGTGAGAATACTGACACGTGGCAGCGTGTCTGAGGGTGCGAGAATACTGACACGTGGCAGCGTGACTGAGGGTGTGAGAATAATGACACGTGACAGGCCTGTTTGAGGGTGTGAGAATACTGACACGTGGCAGCGTGTTTGAGGGTGTGAGAATACTGACACGAGGCAGCGTGTCTGAGGGTGTGAGAATACTGACACGTGGCAGCGTGTCGGAGGGTGTGAGAATACTGACACGTGGCAGCGTGTCTGAGGGTGTGAGAATACTGACACGTGACAGCGTGTCTGAGGGTTTGAGAATACTGATACGTGGCAGCGTGTCTGAGGGTGTGAGAATACTGACACGTGACAGCGTGACTGAGGGTGTGAGAATACTGACACATGACAGCATGTTTGAGGGTGTGAGAATACTGACACGTGGCAGCGTGACTGAGGGTGTGAGAATACTGACACGTGGCAGCGTGACAGCGTGACTGAGGGTGTGAGAATACTGACACGTGGCAGCGTGTTTGAGGGTGTGAGAATACTGACACGTGGCAGCGTGTTTGAGGGTGTGAGAATACTGACACGTGGCAGCGTGTCTGAGAGTGTGAGAATACTGACACATGGCAGCGTGTCTGAGGGTGTGAGAATACTGACACGTGACAGCGTGTCTGAGGGTGTGAGAATACTGACACGTGGCAGCGTGTCTGAGGGTGTGAGAATACTGACACATGGCAGCGTGTCTGAGGGTGTGAGAATACTGACACATGGCAGCGTGTCTGAGGGTGTGAGAATACTGACACGTGACAGCGTGACAGCGTGTTTGAGGGTGTGAGAATACTGACACGTGGCAGCGTGACTGAGGGTGTGAGAATACTGACACATGGCAGCGTGTCTGAGGGTGTGAGAATACTGACACGAGACAGCGTGACAGCGTGACAGCGTGTTTGAGGGTGTGAGAATACTGAAACGTGGCAGCGTGTCTGAGGGTGTGAGAATATTGACACGTGACAGCGTGACAGCGTGTCTGAGGGTGTGAGAATACTGACACGTGGCAGCGTGACTGAGGGTGTGAGAATACTGACACGTGGCAGCGTGACTGACGGTGTGAGAATACTGACACGTGGCAGCGTGTTTGAGGGTGTGAGAATACTGACACGTGACAGCGTGACTGAGGGTGTGAGAATACTGACACGTGGCAGCGTGACTGAGGGAGTGAGAATACTGACACGTGGCAACGTGACTGAGGGTGTGAGAATACTGACACGTGGCAGCGTGTCTGAGGGTGTGAGAATACTGACACGTGACAGGCGTGTTTGAGGGTGTGAGAATACTGACACGTGGCAGCGTGTTTGAGGGTGTGAGAATACTGACACGTGGCAGCGTGTCTCAGGGTGTGAGAATACTGACACGTGGCAGCGTGTCTGAGGGTGTGAGAATACTGACACGTGGCAGCGTGTCTGAGGGTGTGAGAATACTGACAAGTGGCAGCGTCTCTGAGGGTGTGAGAATACTGACACGTGGCAGCATGTCTGAGGGTGTGAGAATACTGACACGTGACAGCGTGACTGAGGGTGTGAGAATACTGACACGTGACAGCGTGCCTGAGGGTGTGAGAATACCGACACGTGGCAGCGTGATTGAGGGTGTGAGAATACTGACACGAGGCAGTGTAACTGAGGGTGTGAGAATACTGACACGTGGCAGCTTGTCTGAGGATGTGAGAATACTGACACGTGACAGGCGTGTTTGAGGGTGTCAGAATACTGACACGTGGCAGCGTGTTTGAGGGTGTGATAATACTGACACGTGGCAGCGTGTCTCAGGGTGTGAGAATACTGACACGTGGCAGCTTGTCTGAGGGTGTGAGAATACTGACACGTGACAGCATGTTTGAGGGTTTGAGAATACTGACACGTGTCAGCGTGACTGAGGGTGTGAGAATACTGACACGTGGCAGCGTGTTTGAGGGTGTGAGAATACTGACACGTGACAGCGTGACTGAGGGTGTGAGAATACTGACACGTGGCAGCGTGACTGAGCGTGTGAGAATACTGACACGTGACAGCGTGTTTGAGGGTGTGAGAATACTGACACGTGGCAGCGTGTCTGAGGGTGTGAGAATACTGACACGTGGCAGCGTGACTGAGGGTGTGAGAATACTGACACGTGGCAGCGTGTCTGAGGGTGTGAGAATACTGATACGTGACAGCGTGTTTGAGGGTGTGAGAATACTGACACGTGGCAGCGTGACTGAGGGTGTGAGAATAATGACACGTGGCATCGTGACTGAGGGTGTGAGAATACTGACACGTGGCAGCGTGACTGGGCGTGTGAGAATACTGACACGTGACAGCGTGTTTGAGGGTGTGAGAATACTGACACGTGGCAGCGTGACTGAGGGTGTGAGAATACTGACACGTGGCAGCGTGTCTGAGGGTGTGAGAATACTGACACGTGACAGCGTGTTTGAGGGTGTGAGAATACTGACACGTGGCAGCGTGACTGAGGGTGTGAGAATAATGACACGTGACAGGCCTGTTTGAGGGTGTGAAAATACTGACACGTGGCAGCGTGTTTGAGGGTGTGAGAATACTGACACGAGGCAGCGTGTCTGAGGGTGTGAGAATACTGACACGTGGCAGCGTGACTGAGGGTGTGAGAATACTGACACGTGGCAGCGTGTCGGAGGGTGTGAGAATACTGACACGTGGCAGCGTGTCTGAGGGTGTGAGAATACTGACACGTGACAGCGTGTCTGAGGGTTTGAGAATACTGATACGTGGCAGCGTGTCTGAGGGTGTGAGAATACTGACACGTGGCAGCGTGTCTGAGGGTGTGAGAATACTGACACGTGGCAGCGTGACTGAGGGTGTGAGAATACTGACACATGACAGCATGTTTGAGGGTGTGAGAATACTGACACGTGGCAGCGTGACTGAGGGTGTGAGAATACTGACACGTGGCAGCGTGACAGCGTGACTGAGGGTGTGAGAATACTGACACGTGGCAGCGTGTTTGAGGGTGTGAGAATACTGACACGTGGCAGCGTGTTTGAGGGTGTGAGAATACTGACACTTGGCAGCGTGTCTGAGGGTGTGAGAATACTGACACATGGCAGCGTGTCTGAGGGTGTGAGAATACTGACACATGGCAGCGTGTCTGAGGGTGTGAGAATACTGACACGTGACAGCGTGACAGCGTGTTTGAGGGTGTGAGAATACTGACACGTGGCAGCGTGACTGAGGGTGTGAGAATACTGACACATGGCAGCGTGTCTGAGGGTGTGAGAATACTGACACGTGACAGCGTGACAGCGTGTTTGAGGGTGTGAGAATACTGACACGTGGCAGTGTGTCTGAGGGTGTGAGAATATTGACAAGTGACAGCGTGACAGCGTGTTTGAGGGTGTGAGAATACTGACACGTGGCATCGTGTCTGAGGGTGTGAGAATACTGACACGTGGCAGCGTGTCTGAGGGATTGAGAATACTGACACGTGACAGCGTGACTGAGGGTGTGAGAATACTGACACGTGACAGCATGACAGCGTGTCTGAGGGTGTGAGAATACTGACACGTGGCAGCGTGTCTGAGTGTGTGAGAATACTGACACGTGGCAGCGTGTCTGAGGTTGTGAGAATATTGACACGTGGCAGCGTGTCTGAGGGTGTGAGAATACTGACACGTGACAGCGTGACTGAGGGTGTGAGAATACTGACACGTGACAGCATGACAGCGTGTCTGAGGGTGTGAGAATACTGACACGTGGCAGCGTGTTTGAAGGTGTCAGAATACTGACACGTGGCAGCGTGTCTGAGGGTGTGAGAATACTGACACGTGGCAGCGTGTCTGAGGATGTGAGAATACTGACACGTGGCAGCGTGTCTGAGGGTGTGAGAATACTGATACGTGGCAGCGTGTCTGAGGGTGTGAGAATACTGACACGTGGCAGCGTGTCTGAGGGTGTGAGAATGCTGACACGTGACAGCGTGTTTGAGGGTGTGAGAATACTGACACGTGGCAGCGTGTTTGAGGGTGTGAGAATACTGACACGTGGCAGCGTGTCTGAGGGTGTGAGAATACTGACACATGGCAGCGTGTATGAGGGTGTGAGAATACTGACACGTGGCAGCGTGTCTGAGGGTGTGAGAATACTGACACGTGGCAGCGTTTCTGAGGGTGTGAGAATACTGACACGTGACAGCATGACTGAGGGTGAGAGAATACTGACACGTGGCAGCGTGACTGAGGGTGTGAGAATACTGACACGTGGCAGCGTGACTGAGGGTGTGAGAATATTGACACGTGGCAGCGTGACTGAGGTTGTGAGAATACTGACACGTGGCAGCGTGACTGAGGGTGTGAGAATATTGACACGTGGCAGCGTGACTGAGGTTGTGAGAATACTGACACGTGACAGCGTGTCTGAGGGTGTGAGAATACTGACACGTGACAGCGTGACTGAGGGTGTGAGAATACTGACACGTGACAGCATGACAGCGTGTCTGAGGGTGTGAGAATACTGACACGTGGCAGCGTTACTGAGGGTGTGAGAATACTGACACGTGGCAGCGTGTCTGAGCTTGTGAGAATACTGACACGTGGCAGCGTGTTTGAAGGTGTGAGAATACTGACACGTGGCAGCGTGTCTGAGGGTGTGAGAATACTGACACGTGGCAGCGTGTCTGAGGGATTGAGAATACTGACACGTGGCAGCGTGTCTGAGGGTGTGAGAATACTGACACGTGGCAGCATGTCTGAGGGTGTGAGAATACTGACACGTGGCAGCGTGTCTGAGGGTGTGAGAATACTGACACGTGGCAGCGTGTCTGAGGTTGTGAGAATACTGACACGTGGCAGCGTGACAGAGGGTGTGAGAATACTGACACGTGACAGCGTGTCTGAGGTTGTGAGAATACTGACACGTGGCAGCGTGACTGAGGTTGTGAGAATACTGACACGTGACAGCGTGTTTGAGGGTGTGAGAATACTGACACGTGGCAGCGTGCTTGAGGGTGTGAGAATACTGACACGTGGCAGCGTGACTGAGGCTGTGAGAATACTGACACGTGGCAGCGTGTATGAGGGTGTGAGAATACTGACACGTGGCAGCGTGTTTGAGGGTGTGAGAATACTGACACGTGGCAGCGTTTCTGAGGGTGTGAGAATACTGACACGTGGCAGCGTGTCTGAGGGTGTGAGAAAACTGACACGTGACAGCATGACTGAGGGTGTGAGAATATTGACACGTGGCAGCGTGACTGAGGGTGTGAGAATACTGACACGTGGCAGCGTGACTGAGGTTGTGAGAATACTGACACGTGACAGCGTGTCTGAGGGTGTGAGAATACTCACACGTGGCAGCGTGACTGAGGGTGTGAGAATACTGACTCGTGGCAGCGTGACTGAGGGTGTGAGAATACTGACACGTGGCAGCTTGACTGGGGGTGTGAGAATACTGACACGTGGCAACGTGTCTGAGGGTGTAAGAATACTGACACGTGACAGCATGTTTGAGGTTGTGAGAATACTGACACGTGGCAGCGTGACTGAGGGTGTGAGAATACTGACACGTGGCAGCGTGTTTGAGGGTGTGAGAATACTGACACGTGACAGCGTGACTGAGGGTGTGAGAATACTGACACGTGGCAGCGTGACTGAGGGTGTGAGAATACTGACACGTGGCAGCGTGACTGAGGGTGTGAGTGTACTGACAGGTGGCAGCGTGTCTGAGGGTGTGAGAATACTGACACGTGACAGGCGTGTTTGAGGGTGTCAGAATACTGACACGTGGCAGCGTGTTTGAGGGTGTGAGAATACTGACACGTGGCAGGGTGTCTCAGGGTGTGAGAATACTGACACGTGGCAGCGTATCTGAGGGTGTGAGAATACTGACACGTGGCAGCGTGTCTGAGGTTGTGAGAATACTGACACGTGGCAGCGTGTCTGAGGGTGTGAGAATACTGACACGTGGCAGCATGTCTGAGGGTGTGAGAATACTGACACGTGACAGCGTGACTGAGGGTGTGAGAATACTGACACGTGACAGCGTGCCTGAGGGTGTGAGAATACTGACACGTGACAGCGTGACTGAGGGTGTGAAAATACCGACACGTGGCAGCGTGACTGAGGGTGTGAGAATACTGACACGTGGCAGCGTGACTGAGGGTGTGAGAATACTGACACGTGGCAGCTTGTCTGAGGGTGTGAGAATACTGACACATGACAGGCGTGTTTGAGGGTGTCAGAATACTGACACGTGGCAGCGTGTTTGAGGGTGTGATAATACTGACACGTGGCAGCGTGTCTCAGGGTGTGAGAATACTGACACGTGGCAGCGTGTCTGAGGGTGTGAGAATACTGACACATGGCACCGTGTCTGAGGGTGTGAGAATACTGACACGTGGCAGCGTGTCTGAGGGTGTGAGAATACTGACACGTGGCTGCATGTCTGAGGGTGTGAGAATAATGACACGTGACAGCGTTACTGAGGGTGTGAGAATACTGACACATGACAGCGTGTCTGAGGGTGTGAGAATACTGACACGTGACAGCGTGTTTGAGGGTGTGAGAATACTGACACGTGGCAGCGTGTCTGAGGGTGTGAGAATACTGACACGTGGCAGCGTGTTTGAGGGTGTGAGAATACTGACACGTGGCAGCGTGACTGAGGGTGTGAGAATACTGACACGTGACAGCATGTTTGAGGGTGTGAGAATACTGACACGTGGCTGCGTGACTGAGGGTTTGAGAATACCGACACGTGACTGCGTGGCAGCGTGTTTGAGGGTGTGAGAATACTGACACGTGGCAGCGTGTCTGAGGGTGTGAGAATACTGACACATGGCAGCGTGTCTGAGGGTGTGAGAATACTGACACATGGCAGCGTGTCTGAGGGTGTGAGAATACTGACACATGGCAGCGTGTCTGAGGGTGTGAGAATACTGACACGTGACAGCGTGACAGCGTGTTTGAGGGTGTGAGAATACTGACACGTGGCAGCGTGACTGATGGTGTGAGAATACTGACACATGGCAGCGTGTCTGAGGGTGTGAGAATACTGACACGTGACAGCGTGACAGCGTGTTTGATGGTGTGAGAATACTGACACGTGGCAGCGTGTCTGAGGGTGTGAGAATATTGACACGTGACAGCGTGACAGCGTGTTTGAGGGTGTGAGAATACTGACACGTGGCATCGTGTCTGAGGGTGTGAGAATACTGACACGTGGCAGCGTGTCTGAGGGTGTGAGAATACTGACACGTGACAGCGTGACTGAGGGTGTGAGAATACTGACACGTGACAGCATGACAGCGTGTCTGAGGGTGTGAGAATACTGACACGTGGCAGCGTGTCTGAGTGTGTGAGAATACTGACACGTGGCAGCGTGTCTGAGGTTGTGAGAATACTGACACGTGGCAGCGTGTCTGAGGGTGTGAGAATACTGACACGTCACAGCGTGACTGAGGGTGTGAGAATACTGACACGTCACAGCATGACAGCGTGTCTGAGGGTGTGAGAATACTGACACGTGGCAGCGTGTTTGAAGGTGTGAGAATACTGACACGTGGCAGCTTGTCTGAGGGTGTGAGAATACTGACACGTGGCAGCGTGTCTGAGGATGTGAGAATACTGACACGTGGCAGCGTGTCTGAGGGTGTGAGAATACTGACACGTGGCAGCGTGTCTGAGGGTGTGAGAATACTGACACGTGGCAGCGTGTCTGAGTGTGTGAGAATGCTGACACGTGACAGCGTGTTTGAGGGTGTGAGAATACTGACACGTGGCAGCGTGTTTGAGGGTGTGAGAATACTGACACGTGGCAGCGTGTCTGAGGGTGTGAGAATACTGACACATGGCAGCGTGTATGAGGGTGTGAGAATACTGACACGTGGCAGCGTGTCTGAGGGTGTGAGAATACTGACACGTGGCGGCGTTTCTGAGGTTGTGAGAATACTGACACGTGGCAGCGTGTCTGAGGGTGTGAGAATACTGACACGTGACAGCATGACTGAGGGTGTGAGAATATTGACACGTGGCAGCGTGACTGAGGGTGTGAGAATACTGACACTTGGCAGCGTGGCTGAGGTTGTGAGAATACTGACACGTGACAGCGTGTCTGAGGGTGTGAGAATACTGACACGTGGCAGCGTGACTGAGGGTGTGAGAATACTGACACGTGGCAGCGTGTTTGAGGGTGTGAGAATACTGACACGTGACAGCGTGACTGAGGGTGTGAGAATACTGACACGTGGCAGCGTGACTGAGCGTGTGAGAATACTGACACGTGACAGCGTATTTGAGGGTGTGAGAATACTGACACGTGGCAGCGTGTCTGAGGGTGTGAGAATACTGACACGTGGCAGCGTGACTGAGGGTGTGAGAATACTGACACGTGGCAGCGTGTCTGAGGGTGTGAGAATACTGACACGTGACAGCGTGTTTGAGGGTGTGAGAATACTGACACGTGGCAGCGTGACTGAGGGTGTGAGAATAATGACACGTGGCATCGTGACTGAGGGTGTGAGAATACTGACACGTGGCAGCGTGTCTGAGGGTGTGAGAATACTGACACGTGACAGCGTGTTTGAGGGTGTGAGAATACTGACACGTGGCAGCGTGTCTGAGGGTGTGAGAATACTGACACGTGGCAGCGTGACTGAGGGTGTGAGAATACTGACACGTGGCAGCGTGTCTGAGGGTGCGAGAATACTGACACGTGGCAGCGTGACTGAGGGTGTGAGAATAATGACACGTGACAGGCCTGTTTGAGGGTGTGAGAATACTGACACGTGGCAGCGTGTTTGAGGGTGTGAGAATACTGACACGAGGCAGCGTGTCTGAGGGTGTGAGAATACTGACACGTGGCAGCGTGTCGGAGGGTGTGAGAATACTGACACGTGGCAGCGTGTCTGAGGGTGTGAGAATACTGACACGTGACAGCGTGTCTGAGGGTTTGAGAATACTGATACGTGGCAGCGTGTCTGAGGGTGTGAGAATACTGACACGTGACAGCGTGACTGAGGGTGTGAGAATACTGACACATGACAGCATGTTTGAGGGTGTGAGAATACTGACACGTGGCAGCGTGACTGAGGGTGTGAGAATACTGACACGTGGCAGCGTGACAGCGTGACTGAGGGTGTGAGAATACTGACACGTGGCAGCGTGTTTGAGGGTGTGAGAATACTGACACGTGGCAGCGTGTTTGAGGGTGTGAGAATACTGACACGTGGCAGCGTGTCTGAGAGTGTGAGAATACTGACACATGGCAGCGTGTCTGAGGGTGTGAGAATACTGACACGTGACAGCGTGTCTGAGGGTGTGAGAATACTGACACGTGGCAGCGTGTCTGAGGGTGTGAGAATACTGACACATGGCAGCGTGTCTGAGGGTGTGAGAATACTGACACATGGCAGCGTGTCTGAGGGTGTGAGAATACTGACACGTGACAGCGTGACAGCGTGTTTGAGGGTGTGAGAATACTGACACGTGGCAGCGTGACTGAGGGTGTGAGAATACTGACACATGGCAGCGTGTCTGAGGGTGTGAGAATACTGACACGAGACAGCGTGACAGCGTGACAGCGTGTTTGAGGGTGTGAGAATACTGAAACGTGGCAGCGTGTCTGAGGGTGTGAGAATATTGACACGTGACAGCGTGACAGCGTGTCTGAGGGTGTGAGAATACTGACACGTGGCAGCGTGACTGAGGGTGTGAGAATACTGACACGTGGCAGCGTGACTGACGGTGTGAGAATACTGACACGTGGCAGCGTGTTTGAGGGTGTGAGAATACTGACACGTGACAGCGTGACTGAGGGTGTGAGAATACTGACACGTGGCAGCGTGACTGAGGGAGTGAGAATACTGACACGTGGCAACGTGACTGAGGGTGTGAGAATACTGACACGTGGCAGCGTGTCTGAGGGTGTGAGAATACTGACACGTGACAGGCGTGTTTGAGGGTGTGAGAATACTGACACGTGGCAGCGTGTTTGAGGGTGTGAGAATACTGACACGTGGCAGCGTGTCTCAGGGTGTGAGAATACTGACACGTGGCAGCGTGTCTGAGGGTGTGAGAATACTGACACGTGGCAGCGTGTCTGAGGGTGTGAGAATACTGACAAGTGGCAGCGTCTCTGAGGGTGTGAGAATACTGACACGTGGCAGCATGTCTGAGGGTGTGAGAATACTGACACGTGACAGCGTGACTGAGGGTGTGAGAATACTGACACGTGACAGCGTGCCTGAGGGTGTGAGAATACCGACACGTGGCAGCGTGATTGAGGGTGTGAGAATACTGACACGAGGCAGTGTAACTGAGGGTGTGAGAATACTGACACGTGGCAGCTTGTCTGAGGATGTGAGAATACTGACACGTGACAGGCGTGTTTGAGGGTGTCAGAATACTGACACGTGGCAGCGTGTTTGAGGGTGTGATAATACTGACACGTGGCAGCGTGTCTCAGGGTGTGAGAATACTGACACGTGGCAGCTTGTCTGAGGGTGTGAGAATACTGACACGTGACAGCATGTTTGAGGGTTTGAGAATACTGACACGTGTCAGCGTGACTGAGGGTGTGAGAATACTGACACGTGGCAGCGTGTTTGAGGGTGTGAGAATACTGACACGTGACAGCGTGACTGAGGGTGTGAGAATACTGACACGTGGCAGCGTGACTGAGCGTGTGAGAATACTGACACGTGACAGCGTGTTTGAGGGTGTGAGAATACTGACACGTGGCAGCGTGTCTGAGGGTGTGAGAATACTGACACGTGGCAGCGTGACTGAGGGTGTGAGAATACTGACACGTGGCAGCGTGTCTGAGGGTGTGAGAATACTGATACGTGACAGCGTGTTTGAGGGTGTGAGAATACTGACACGTGGCAGCGTGACTGAGGGTGTGAGAATAATGACACGTGGCATCGTGACTGAGGGTGTGAGAATACTGACACGTGGCAGCGTGACTGGGCGTGTGAGAATACTGACACGTGACAGCGTGTTTGAGGGTGTGAGAATACTGACACGTGGCAGCGTGACTGAGGGTGTGAGAATACTGACACGTGGCAGCGTGTCTGAGGGTGTGAGAATACTGACACGTGACAGCGTGTTTGAGGGTGTGAGAATACTGACACGTGGCAGCGTGACTGAGGGTGTGAGAATAATGACACGTGACAGGCCTGTTTGAGGGTGTGAAAATACTGACACGTGGCAGCGTGTTTGAGGGTGTGAGAATACTGACACGAGGCAGCGTGTCTGAGGGTGTGAGAATACTGACACGTGGCAGCGTGACTGAGGGTGTGAGAATACTGACACGTGGCAGCGTGTCGGAGGGTGTGAGAATACTGACACGTGGCAGCGTGTCTGAGGGTGTGAGAATACTGACACGTGACAGCGTGTCTGAGGGTTTGAGAATACTGATACGTGGCAGCGTGTCTGAGGGTGTGAGAATACTGACACGTGGCAGCGTGTCTGAGGGTGTGAGAATACTGACACGTGGCAGCGTGACTGAGGGTGTGAGAATACTGACACATGACAGCATGTTTGAGGGTGTGAGAATACTGACACGTGGCAGCGTGACTGAGGGTGTGAGAATACTGACACGTGGCAGCGTGACAGCGTGACTGAGGGTGTGAGAATACTGACACGTGGCAGCGTGTTTGAGGGTGTGAGAATACTGACACGTGGCAGCGTGTTTGAGGGTGTGAGAATACTGACACGTGGCAGCGTGTCTGAGGGTGTGAGAATACTGACACATGGCAGCGTGTCTGAGGGTGTGAGAATACTGACACATGGCAGCGTGTCTGAGGGTGTGAGAATACTGACACGTGACAGCGTGACAGCGTGACAGCGTGTTTGAGGGTGTGAGAATACTGACACGTGGCAGCGTGTCTGAGGGTGTGAGAATATTGACACGTGACAGCGTGACAGCGTGTTTGAGGGTGTGAGAAAACTGACACGTGGCAGCGTGACTGAGGGTGTGAGAATACTGACACGTGGCAGCGTTTTTGAGGGTGTGAGAATACTGACACGTGACAGCGTGACTGAGGGTGTGAGAATACTGACACGTGGCAGCGTGTCTGAGGGTGTGAGAATACTGACACTTGGCAGCGTGTTTGAGGGTGTGAGAATACTGACACGTGACAGCGTGACTGAGGGTGTGAGAATACTGACACGTGGCAGCGTGACTGAGGGTGTGAGAATACTGACACGTGGCAACGTGACTGAGGGTGTGAGAATACTGACACGTGGCAGCGTGTCTGAGGGTGTGAGAATACTGACACGTGACAGGCGTGTTTGAGGGTGTGAGAATACTGACACGTGGCAGCGTGTTTGAGGGTGTGAGAATACTGACACGTGGCAGCGTGTCTCAGGGTGTGAGAATACTGACACGTGGCAGCGTGTCTGAGGGTGTGAGAATACTGACACGTGGCAGCGTGTCTGAGGGTGTGAGAATACTGACAAGTGGCAGCGTCTCTGAGGGTGTGAGAATACTGACACGTGGCAGCATGTCTGAGGGTGTGAGAATACTGACACGTGACAGCGTGACTGAGGGTGTGAGAATACTGACACGTGACAGCGTGCCTGAGGGTGTGAGAATACTGACACGTGACAGCGTGACTGAGGGTGTGAGAATACCGACACGTGGCAGCGTGATTGAGGGTGTGAGAATACTGACACGAGGCAGTGTGACTGAGGGTGTGAGAATACTGACACGTGGCAGCTTGTCTGAGGATGTGAGAATACTGACACGTGACAGGCGTGTTTGAGGGTGTCAGAATACTGACACGTGGCAGCGTGTTTGAGGGTGTGATAATACTGACACGTGGCAGCGTGTCTCAGGGTGTGAGAATACTGACACGTGGCAGCTTGTCTGAGGGTGTGAGAATACTGACACGTGGCAGCGTGTCTGAGGGTGTGTGAATACTGACACGTGGCAGCATGTCTGAGGGTGTGAGAATACTGACACGTGACAGCGTGACTGAGGGTGTGAGAATACTGACACGTGACTGCGTGTCTGAGGGTGTGAGAATACTGACACGTGACAGCGTGTTTGAGGGTGTGAGAATACTGACACGTGGCAGCGTGTCTGAGGGTGTGAGAATACTGACACGTGACAGCATGTTTGAGGGTGTGAGAATACTGACACGTGGCAGCGTGACTGAGGGTTTGAGAATACTGACACGTGACAGCGTGACTGAGGGTGTGAGAATACTGACACGTGGCAGCGTGTCTGAGGGTGTGAGAATACTGACACGTGGCAGCGTGTTTGAGGCTGTGAGAATACTGACACGTGGCAGCGTGTCTGAGGGTGTGAGAATACTGACACATGGCAGCGTGTCCGAGGGTGTGAGAATACTGACAGATGGCAGCGTGTCTGAGGGTGTGAGAATACTGACACGTGACAGCGTGACAGCGTGTTTGAGGGTGTGAGAATACTGACACGTGGCAGCGTGACTGAGGGTGTGAGAATACTGACACATGGCAGCGTGTCTGAGGGTGTGAGAATACTGACACGTGACAGCGTGACAGCGTGTTTGAGGGTGTGAGAATACTGACACGTGGCAGCGTGTCTGAGGGTGTGAGAAATTTGACACGTGACAGCGTGACAGCGTGTTTGAGGATGTGAGAATACTGACACGTGGCATCGTGTCTGAGTGTGTGAGAATACTGACACGTGGCAGCGTGTCTGAGGGTGTGAGAATACTGACACGTGACAGCGTGACTGAGGGTGTGAGAATACTGACACGTGACAGCATGACAGCGTGTCTGAGGCTGTGAGAATACTGACACGTGGCAGCGTGTCTGAGGGTGTGAGAATACTGACACGTGGCAGCGTGTCTGAGGTTGTGAGAATACTGACACGTGGCAGCGTGTTTGAAGGTGTGAGAATACTGACACGTGGCAGCGTGTATGAGGGTGTGAGAATACTGACACGTTGCAGCGTGTCTGAGGGTGGGAGAATACTGACACGTGGCAGCGTTTCTGAGGGTGTGAGAATACTGACACGTGGCAGCGTGTCTGAGGGTGTGAGAATACTGACACGTGACAGCATGACTGAGGGTGTGAGAATATTGACACGTGGCAGCGTGACTGAGGGTGTGAGAATACTGACACGTGGCAGCGTGACTGAGGTTGTGAGAATACTGACACGTGACAGCGTGTCTGAGGGTGTGAGAATACTGACACGTGGCAGCGTGACTGAGGGTGTGAGAATACTGACACGTGGCAGCGTGACTGAGGGTGTGAGAATACTGACACGTGGCAGCTTGACTGAGGGTGTGAGAATACTGACACGTGGCAACGTGTCTGAGGGTGTGAGAATACTAACACCTGACAGCATGTTTGAGGGTTTGAGAATACTGACACGTGGTAGCGTTACTGAGGGTGTGAGAATACTGACACGTGGCAGCGTGTTTGAGGGTGTGAGAATACTGACACGTGACAGCGTGACTGATGGTGTGAGAATACTGACACGTGGCAGCGTGACTGAGGGTGTGAGAATACTGACACGTGGCAGCGTGACTGAGGGTGTGAGAATACTGACACGTGACAGGCGTGTTTGAGGGTGTGAGAATACTGACATGTGGCAGCGTGTCTGAGGGTGTGAGAATACTGACACGTGACAGCGTGACTGAGGGTGTAAGAATACTGACACGTGGCCGCGTGACTGAGGGTGTGAGAGTACTGACACGTGGCAGCGTGACTGAGGGTGTGAGAATACTGACACGTGTCAGCGTGTCTGAGGGTGTGAGAATACTGACACGTGACAGGCCTGTTTCAGGGTGTCAGAATACTGACACGTGGCAGCGTGTTTGAGGGTTTCAGAATACTGACACGTGACAGCGTGTCTCAGGGTGTTAGAATACTGACACGTGGCAGCGTGTCTGAGGGTGTGAGAATACTGACACGTGGCAGCGTGTCTGAGGGTGTGAGAATACTGACACGTGGCAGCGTGTCTGAGGGTGTGAGAATACTGACACGTGGCAGCATGTCTGAGGGTGTGAGAATACTGACACGTGACAGCGTGGCAGCGTGACTGAGGGTGTGAGAATACTGACACGTGGCAGCGTGTTTGAGGGTGTGAGAATACTGACACGTGACAGCGTGACTGAGGGTGTGAGAATACTGACACGTGGCAGCGTATCTGAGGGTGTGAGAATACTGACACGTGACAGCATGTTTGAGGGTGTGAGAATACTGACACGTGGCAGCGTGACTGAGGGTGTGAGAATACTGACACGTGGCAGCATGACTGAGGGTGAGAGAATACTGACACGTGGCAGCGTGACTGAGGGTGTGAGAATACTGACACGTGGCAGCGTGACAGCGTGACTGATTGTGTGAGAATACTGACACGTGGCAGCGTGACTGAGGGTGTGAGAATACTGACACGTGACAGCGTGACTGAGTGTGTGAGAATACTGACACGTGACAGCGTGACTGAGGGTGTGAGAATACTGACACGTGGCAGCGTGACTGAGGGTGTGAGAATACTGACACGTGGCAGCGTGTCTGAGGGTGTGAGAATACTGACAGGTGGCTGCGTGTTTGATGGTGTGAGAATACTGACACGTGGCAGCGTGTCTGAGGGTGTGAGAATACTGACACGTGGCAGCGTGACAGCGTGTCTGAGGGTGTGAGAATACTGACACGTGACAGCGTGACAGCGTGACTGAGGGTGTGAGAATACTGACACATGGCAGGGTGTCTGAGGGTGTGAGAATACTGACACTTGGCAGCGTGACAGCGTGACTGAGGGTGTGAGAATACTGACACGTGGCAGCGTGTCTGAGGGTGTGAGAATACTGACACGTGGCAGCGTGACTGAGGGTGTGAGAATACTGACACGTGGCAGCGTGACTGAGGGTGTGAGAATAGTGACACGTGGCAGCGTGTCTGAGGGCGTGAGAATACTGACACGTGGCAGCGTGTCTGAGGGTGTGAGAATACTGACACGTGGCAGCGTGTCTGAGGGTGTGAGAATACTGACACGTGGCAGCGTGTCTGAGGGTGTGAGAATACTGACACGTGGCAGCGTGTCTGAGGGTGTGAGAATACTGACACGTGACAGCGTGTCTGAGGTTGTGAGAATACTGACACGTGGCAGCGTGACTGAGGGTGTGAGAATACTGACACGTGGCAGCGTGTCTGAGGGTGTGAGAATACTGACACGTGGCAGCGTGTTTGAGGGTGTGAGAATACTGACACGTGGCTGCGTGTTTGAGGGTGTGAGAATACTGACACGTGGCTGCGTGTCTGAGGATGTGAGAATACTGACACGTGGCAGCGTGTTTGAGGGTGTGAGAATACTGACACGTGGCGGCGTGTCTGAGGATGTGAGAATACTGACACGTGGCAGCGTGTCTGAGGGTGTGAGAATACTGACACGTGGCAGCGTGTCTGAGGATGTGAGAATACTGACACGTGGCAGCGTGTCTGAGGGTGTGAGAATACTGACACGTGGCAGCGTGACTGAGGGTGTGAGAATACTGACACGTGGCAGCGTGTCTGAGGGTGTCAGAATACTGACACGTGACAGCGTGTCTGAGGGTGTGAGAATACTGACACGTGGCAGCGTGACTGAGGGTGTGAGAATACTGACACGTGACAGGCGTGTTTGAGGGTGTGCGAATACTGTCACGTGGCAGCGTGACTGAGGGTGTGAGAATACTGACACGTGGCAGTGTGTCTGAGGGTGTGAGAATACTGGCACGTGGCAGCGTGTCTGAGGGTGTGAGAATACTGACACGTGACAGCGTGTTTGAGGGTGTAAGAATACTGACACGTGGCAGCGTGACTGAGGGTGTGAGAATAATGACACGTGACAGGCCTGTTTGAGGGTGTGAGAATACTGACACGTGGCAGCGTGTCTGAGGGTGTGAGAATACTGACACGTGGCAGCGTGTCGGAGGGTGTGAGAATACTGACACGTGGCAGCGTGTCTGAGGGTGTGAGAATACTGACACGTGACAGCGTGTCTGAGGGTTTGAGAATACTGACACGTGGCAGCGTGTCTGAGGGTGTGAGAATACAGCCACGTGACAGCGTGACTGAGGGTGTGAGAATACTGACACATGACAGCATGTTTGAGGGTGTGAGAATACTGACACGTGGCAGCGTGACTGAGGGTGTGAGAATACTGACACGTGGCAGCGTGACAGCGTGTCTGAGGGTGTGAGAATACTGACACATGACAGCTTGACAGCGTGACTGAGGGTGTGAGAATACTGACACGTGGCAGCGTGTCTGAGGGTGTGTGAATACTGACACATGGCCGCGTGTCTGTGGCTGTGAGAATACTGACACGTGGCAGCGTGTCAGAGGGTGTGAGAATACTGACACGTGGCAGCGTGTCTGAGGGTGTGAGAATACTGACACGTGGCATCGTGTTTGAGATTGTGACAATACTGACACGTGGCAGCTTGACTGAGTGTGTGAGAATACTGACACGTGACAACGTGTTTGAGGGTGTGAGAATACTGACACGTGGCAGCATGACTGAGGGTGTGAGAATACTGACACGTGACAACGTGTTTGAGGGTGTGAGAATACTGACACGTGGCAGCGTGTCTGAGGGTGTGAGAATACTGACACGTGGCATCATGTTTGAGATTGTGACAATACTGACACGTGGCAGCTTGACTGAGGGTGTGAGAATACTGACACGTGACAACGTGTTTGAGGGTGTGAGAATAGTGACACGTGGCAGCATGACTGAGGGTGTGAGAATACTGACATGTGACAACGTGTTTGAGGGTGTGAGAATACTGACACGTGGCAGCGAGTCTGAGGGTGTGAGAATACTGACACGTGGCAGCGTGTCTGAGGGTGTGAGAATACTGACACGTGGCTGCGTGTTTGAGGTTGTGACAATACTGACACGTGGCAGCGTTACTGAGGGTGTGAGAATACTGACACGTGACAACGTGTTTGAGGGTGTGAGAATACTGACACGTGGCAGCGTGACTGAGGGTGTGAGAATACTGACACGTGACAACGTGTTTGAGGGTGTGAGAATACTGACACGTGGCAGTGTGTGTGAGGGTGTGAGAATACTGACACGTGACAGCGTGACAGCGTGACTGAGGGTGTGAAAATACTGACACGTGACAGCGTGACTGAGGGTGTGAGAATGCTGACACGAGACTGCGTGGCAGCGTGACTGAGGGTGTGAGAATACTGACAAGTGGCAGCGTGTTTGAGGGTGTGAGAATACTGACACGTGGCAGCGTGACTGAGGGTGTGAGAATACTGACACGTGACAGCGTGTCTGAGGGTGTGAGAATACTGACACGTGACAGCGTGACTGAGGGTGTGAGAATACTGACACGTGACAGCGTGTCTGAGGGTGTGAGAATACTGACACGTGACAACGTGTCTGAGGGTGTGAGAATACTGACACGTGGCAGCGTGACTGAGGGTGTGACAATACTGACAGGTGGCAGCGTGTATGAGGGTGTGAGAATACTGACACGTGGCAGCGTGTCTGAGGATGTGAGAATACTGACACGTGGCAGCGTGTTTGAGGCTGTGAGAATACTGACACGTGGCAGCGTGTCTGAGGGTGTGAGAATACTGACACATGGCAGCGTGTCTGAGGGTGTGAGAATACTGACACATGGCAGCGTGTCTGAGGGTGTGAGAATACTGACACGTGACAGCGTGACAGCGTGTTTGAGGGTGTGAGAATACTGACACGTAGCAGCGTGTCTGAGGGTGTGAGAATATTGACACGTGACATCGTGACAGCGTGTTTGAGGGTGTGAGAATACTGACACGTGGCATCGTGTCTGAGGGTGTGAGAATACTGACACGTGGCAGCGTGTCTGAGGGTGTGAGAATACTGACACGTGACAGCGTGACTGAGGGTGTGAGAATACTGACACGTGACAGCATGACAGCGTGTCTGAGGGTGTGAGAATACTGACACGTGGCAGCGTTACTGAGGGTGTGAGAATACTGACACGTGGCAGCGTGTCTGAGCTTGTGAGAATACTGACACGTGGCAGCGTGTTTGAAGGTGTGAGAATACTGACAGGTGGCAGCGTGTCTGAGGGTGTGAGAATACTGACACGTGGCAGCGTGTCTGAGGGTTTGAGAATACTGACACGAGGCAGCGTGTCTGAGGGTGTGAGAATACTGACACGTGGCAGCATGTCTGAGGGTGTGAGAATACTGACACGTGGCAGCGTGTCTGAGGGTGTGAGAATACTGACACGTGGCAGCGTGTCTGAGGTTGTGAGAATACTGACACGTGGCAGCGTGACTGAGGGTGTGAGAATACTGACACGTGACAGCGTGTCTGAGGTTGTGAGAATACTGACACGTGGCAGCGTGACTGAGGTTGTGAGAATACTGACACGTGACAGCGTGTTTGAGGGTGTGAGAATACTGACACGTGGCAGCGTGCTTGAGGGTGTGAGAATACTGACACGTGGCAGCGTGACTGAGGGTGTGAGAATACTGACACGTGGCAGCGTGTATGAGGGTGTGAGAATACTGACACGTGGCAGCGTGTTTGAGGGTGTGAGAATACTGACACGTGGCAGCGTTTCTGAGGGTGTGAGAATACTGACACGTGGCAGCGTGTCTGAGGGTGTGAGAAAACTGACACGTGACAGCATGACTGAGGGTGTGAGAATATTGACACGTGGCAGCGTGATTGAGGGTGTGAGAATACTGACACGTGGCAGCGTGACTGAGGTTGTGACAATACTGACACGTGACAGCGTGTCTGAGGGTGTGAGAATACTCACACGTGGCAGCGTGACTGAGGGTGTGAGAATACTGACACGTGGCAGCTTGACTGGGGGTGTGAGAATACTGACAAGTGGCAACGTGTCTGAGGGTGTAAGAATACTGACACGTGACAGCATGTTTGAGGTTGTGAGAATACTGACACGTGGCAGCGTGACTGAGGGTGTGAGAATACTGACACGTGGCAGCGTGTTTGAGGGTGTGAGAATACTCACACGTGACAGCGTGACTGAGGGTGTGAGAATACTGACACGTGGCAGCGTGACTGAGGGTGTGAGAATACTGACACGTGGCAGCGTGACTGAGGGTGTGAGTGTACTGACAGGTGGCAGCGTGTCTGAGGGTGTGAGAATACTGACACGTGACAGGCGTGTTTGAGTGTGTCAGAATACTGACACGTGGCAGCGTGTTTGAGGGTGTGAGAATACTGACACGTGGCAGCGTGTCTCAGGGTGTGAGAATACTGACACGTCGCAGCGTATCTGAGGGTGTGAGAATACTGACACGTGGCAGCGTGCCTGAGGTTGTGAGAATACTGACACGTGGCAGCGCGTCTGAGGGTGTGAGAATACTGACACGTGGCAGCATGTCTGAGGGTGTGAGAATACTGACACGTGACAGCGTGACTGAGGGTGTGAGAATACTGACACGTGACTGCGTGCCTGAGGGTGTGAGAATACTGACACGTGACAGCGTGACTGAGGGTGTGAAAATACCGACACGTGGCAGCGTGACTGAGGGTGTGAGAATACTGACACGTGGCAGCGTGACTGAGGGTGTGAGAATACTGACACGTGGCAGCTTGTCTGAGGGTGTGAGAATACTGACACATGACAGGCGTGTTTGAGGGTGTCAGAATACTGACACGTGGCAGCGTGTTTGAGGGTGTGATAATACTGACACGTGGCAGCGTGTCTCAGGGTGTGAGAATACTGACACGTGGCAGCGTGTCTGAGGGTGTGAGAATACTGACACGTGGCAGCGTGTCTGAGGGTGTGAGAATACTGACACGTGGCAGCGTGTCTGAGGGTGTGAGAATACTGACACGTGGCTGCATGTCTGAGGGTGTGAGAATAATGACACGTGACAGCGTTACTGAGGGTGTGAGAATACTGACACGTGGCAGCGTGACTGAGGGTGTGAGAATACTGACACATGACAGCGTGTCTGAGGGTGTGAGAATACTGACACGTGACAGCGTGTTTGAGGGTGTGAGAATACTGACACGTGGCAGCGTGTCTGAGGGTGTGAGAATACTGACACGTGGCAGCGTGTTTGCCGGTTTGAGAATACCGACACGTGACAGCGTGACTGATGGTGTGAGAATACTGACACGTGGCAGCGTGACTGAGGGTGTGAGAATACTGACACGTTGCAGCGTGTTTGAGGGTGTGAGAATACTGACACGTGGCAGCGTGTCTGAGGGTTTGAGAATACTGACACGTGACAGCGTGACTGAGGGTGTGAGAATACCGACACGTGACAGCGTGACTGAGCGTGTGAGAATACTGACACGTTGCAGCGTGTTTGAGGGTGCAAGAATACTGACACGTGGCAGCGTGTCTGAGGGTGTGAGAATACAGACACGTGGCAGTGTGTCTGAGGGTGTGAGAATACTGACACATGGCAGCGTGTCTGAGGGTGTGAGAATACTGACACATGGCAGCGTGTCTGAGGGTGTGAGAATACTGACACGTGACAGCGTGACAGCGTGTTTGAGGGTGTGAGAATACTGACACGTGGCAGCGTGACTGAGGGTGTGAGAATACTGACACATGGCAGCGTGTCTGAGGGTGTGAGAATACTGACACGTGACAGCGTGACAGCGTGTTTGAGGGTGTGAGAATACTGACACGTGGCAGTGTGTCTGAGGGTGTGAGAATATTGACACGTGACAGCGTGACAGCGTGTTTGAGGGTGTGAGAATACTGACACGTGGCATCGTGTCTGAGGGTGTGAGAATACTGACACGTGGCAGCGTGTCTGAGGGTGTGAGAATACTGACACGTGACAGCGTGACTGAGGGTGTGAGAATACTGACACGTGACAGCATGACAGCGTGTCTGAGGGTCTGAGAATACTGACACGTGGCAGCGTGTCTGAGTGTGTGAGAATACTGACACGTGGCAGCGTGTCTGAGGTTGTGAGAATATTGACACGTGGCAGCGTGTCTGAGGGTGTGAGAATACTGACACGTGACAGCGTGACTGAGGGTGTGAGAATACTGACACGTGACAGCATGACAGCGTGTCTGAGGGTGTGAGAATACTGACACGTGGCAGCGTGTTTGAAGGTGTCAGAATACTGACACGTGGCAGCGTGTCTGAGGGTGTGAGAATACTGACACGTGGCAGCGTGTCTGAGGATGTGAGAATACTGACACGTGGCAGCGTGTCTGAGGGTGTGAGAATACTGATACGTGGCAGCGTGTCTGAGGGTGTGAGAATACTGACACGTGGCAGCGTGTCTGAGGGTGTGAGAATGCTGACACGTGACAGCGTGTTTGAGGGTGTGAGAATACTGACACGTGACAGCATGACTGAGGGTGAGAGAATACTGACACGTGGCAGCGTGACTGAGGGTGTGAGAATACTGACACGTGGCAGCGTGACTGAGGGTGTGAGAATATTGACACGTGGCAGCGTGACTGAGGTTGTGAGAATACTGACACGTGGCAGCGTGACTGAGGGTGTGAGAATATTGACACGTGGCAGCGTGACTGAGGTTGTGAGAATACTGACACGTGACAGCGTGTCTGAGGGTGTGAGAATACTGACACGTGGCAGCGTGTCTGAGGGTGTGAGAATACTGACACGTGGCAGCGTGACTGAGGGTGTGAGAATACTGACACGTGGCAGCGTGACTGAGGGTGTGAGAATACTGACACGTGGCAGCTTGACTGAGGGTGTGAGAATACTGACACGTGGCAACGTGTCTGAGGGTGTGAGAATACTGACACGTGACAGCGTGACTGAGGGTGTGAGAATACTGACACGTGGCAGCGTGACTGAGGGTGTGAGAATACTGACACGTGGCAGCGTGTTTGAGGGTTTGAGAATACTGACACGTGGCAGCGTGACTGAGGGTGTGAGAATACTGACACGTGGCAGCGTGTTTGAGGGTGTGAGAATACTGACACGTGACAGCGTGACTGAGGGTGTGAGAATACTGACACGTGGCAGCGTGACTGAGCGTGTGAGAATACTGACACGTGACAGCGTGTTTGAGGGTGTGAGAATACTGACACGTGGCAGCGTGTCTGAGGGTGTGAGAATACTGACACGTGGCAGCGTGACTGAGGGTGTGAGAATACTGACACGTGACAGGCGTGTTTGAGGGT
Organism: Cetorhinus maximus; assembly: GCF_964194155.1. NCBI lineage: Eukaryota > Metazoa > Chordata > Chondrichthyes > Lamniformes > Cetorhinidae > Cetorhinus > Cetorhinus maximus. The sequence continues at coordinate 237,934 of NW_027596470.1, forward strand.
GTGAGAATACTGACACGTGGCAGCGTGTCTGAGGGTGTGAGAATACTGACACGTGACAGCGTGTTTGAGGGTGTGAGAATACTGACACGTGGCAGCGTGACTGAGGGTGTGAGAATAATGACACGTGGCATCGTGACTGAGGGTGTGAGAATACTGACACGTGGCTGCGTGACTGGGCGTGTGAGAATACTGACACGTGACAGCGTGTTTGAGGGTGTGAGAATACTGACACGTGGCAGCGTGTCTGAGGGTGTGAGAATACTGACACGTGGCAGCGTGACTGAGGGTGTGAGAATACTGACACGTGGCAGCGTGTCTGAGGGTGTGAGAATACTGAGACGTGACAGCGTGTTTGAGGGTGTGAGAATACTGACACGTGGCAGCGTGACTGAGGGTGTGAGAATAATGACACGTGACAGGCCTGTTTGAGGGTGTGAGAATACTGACACGTTGCAGCGTGTTTGAGGGTGTGAGAATACTGACACGAGGCAGCGTGTCTGAGGGTGTGAGAATACTGACACGTGGCAGCGTGTCGGAGGGTGTGAGAATACGGACACGTGGCAGCGTGTCTGAGGGTGTGAGAATACTGACACGTGACAGCGTGTCTGAGGGTTTGAGAATACTGATACGTGGCAGCGTGTCTGAGGGTGTGAGAATACTGACACGTGGCAGCGTGTCTGAGGGTGTGAGAATACTGACACGTGGCAGCGTGTCTGAGGGTGTGAGAATACTGCCACGTGACAGCGTGACTGAGGGTGTGAGAATACTGACACATGACAGCATGTTTGAGGGTGTGAGAATACTGACACGTGGCAGCGTGACTGAGGGTGTGAGAATACTGACACGTGGCAGCGTGACAGCGTGTCTGAGGGTGTGAGAATACTGACACATGGCCGCGTGTCTGAGGCTGTGAGAATACTGACACGTGGCAGCGTGTCAGAGGGTGTGAGAATACTGACACGTGGCAGCGTGTCTGAGGGTGTGAAAATACTGACACGTGGCATCGTGTTTGAGATTGTGACAATACTGACACGTGGCAGCTTGACTGAGTGTGTGAGAATACTGACACGTGACAACGTGTTTGAGGGTGTGAGAATACTGACACGTGGCAGCATGACTGAGGGTGTGAGAATACTGACACGTGACAACGTGTTTGAGGGTGTGAGAATACTGACACGTGGCAGCGTGTCTGAGGGTGTGAGAATACTGACACGTGGCATCATGTTTGAGATTGTGACAATACTGACACGTGGCAGCTTGACTGAGGGTGTGAGAATACTGACACGTGACAACGTGTTTGAGGGTGTGAGAATACTGACACGTGGCAGCATGACTGAGGGTGTGAGAATACTGACATGTGACAACGTGTTTGAGGGTGTGAGAATACTGACACGTGGCAGCGAGTCTGAGGGTGTGAGAATACTGACACGTGGCAGCGTGTCTGAGGGTGTGAGAATACTGACACGTGGCTGCGTGTTTGAGGTTGTGAGAATACTGACACGTGGCAGCGTGTTTGAGGGTGTGAGAATACTGACACGTGGCAGCGTGTCTGAGGGTGTGAGAATACTGACACGTGGCAGCGTTACTGAGGGTGTGAGAATACTGACACGTGACAACGTGTATGAGGGTGTGAGAATACTGACACGTGGCAGCGTGTCTGAGGGTGTGAGAATACTGACACGTGACAGCGTGACAGCGTGACTGAGGGTGTGAGAATACTGACACGAGACTGCGTGGCAGCGTGACTGAGGGTGTGAGAATACTGACACGTGGCAGCGTGTTTGAGGGTGTGAGAATACTGACACGTGGCAGCGTGACTGAGGGTGTGAGAATACTGACACGTGACAGCGTGTCTGAGTGTGTGAGAATACTGACACGTGACAGCGTGACTGAGGGTGTGAGAATACTGACACGTGACAGCGTGTCTGAGGGTGTGAGAATACTGACACGTGACAGCGTGTCAGAGGGTGTGAGAATACTGACACGTGGCAGCGTGACTGAGGGTGTGAGAATACTGACACGTGGCAGCGTGTATGAGGGTGTGAGAATACTGACACGTGGCAGCGTGACTGAGGATGTGAGAATACTGACACGTGGCAGCGTGTTTGAGGCTGTGAGAATACTGACACGTGGCAGCGTGTCTGAGGGTGTGAGAATACTGACACATGGCAGCGTGTCTGAGGGTGTGAGAATACTGACACATGGCAGCGTGTCTGAGGGTGTGAGAATACTGACACGTGACAGCGTGACAGCGTGTTTGAGGGTGTGAGAATACTGACACGTGGCAGCGTGACTGAGGGTGTGAGAATACTGACACATGGCAGCGTGTCTGAGGGTGTGAGAATACTGACACGTGACAGCGTGACAGCGTGTTTGAGGGTGTGAGAATACTGACACGTAGCAGCGTGTCTGAGGGTGTGAGAATATTGACACGTGACATCGTGACAGCGTGTTTGATGGTGTGAGAATACTGACACGTGGCATCGTGTCTGAGGGTGTGAGAATACTGACACGTGGCAGCGTGTCTGAGGGTGTGAGAATACTGACACGTGACAGCGTGACTGAGGGTGTGAGAATACTGACACGTGACAGCATGACAGCGTGTCTGAGGGTGTGAGAATACTGACACGTGGCAGCGTTACTGAGGGTGTGAGAATACTGACACGTGGCAGCGTGTCTGAGCTTGTGAGAATACTGACACGTGGCAGCGTGTTTGAAGGTGTGAGAATACTGACACGTGGCAGCGTGTCTGAGGGTGTGAGAATACTGACACGTGGCAGCGTGTCTGAGGGTTTGAGAATACTGACACGTGGCAGCGTGTCTGAGGGTGTGAGAATACTGACACGTGGCAGCATGTCTGAGGGTGTGAGAATACTGACACGTGGCAGCGTGTCTGAGGGTGTGAGAATACTGACACGTGGCAGCGTGTCTGAGGTTGTGAGAATACTGACACGTGGCAGCGTGACTGAGGGTGTGAGAATACTGACACGTGACAGCGTGTCTGAGGTTGTGAGAATACTGACACGTGGCAGCGTGACTGAGGTTGTGAGAATACTGACGCGTGACAGCGTTACTGAGGGTGTGAGAATATTGACACGTGGCAGCGTGACTGAGGGTGTGAGAATACTGACACGTGGCAGCGTGCTTGAGGGTGTGAGAATACTGACACGTGGCAGCGTGACTGAGGGTGTGAGAATACTGACACGTGGCAGCGTGTATGAGGGTGTGAGAATACTGACACGTGGCAGCGTGTTTGAGTGTGTGAGAATACTGACACGTGGCAGCGTTTCTGAGGGTGTGAGAATACTGACACGTGGCAGCGTGTCTGAGGGTGTGAGAAAACTGACACGTGACAGCATGACTGAGGGTGTGAGAATATTGACCCGTGGCAGCGTGACTGAGGGTGTGAGAATACTGACACGCGGCAGCGTGACTGAGGTTGTGAGAATACTGACACGTGACAGCGTGTCTGAGGGTGTGAGAATACTCACTCGTGGCAGCGTGACTGAGGGTGTGAGAATACTGACACGTGGCAGCGTGACTGAGGGTGTGAGAATACTGACACGTGGCAGCGTGTCTGAGGGTGTGAGAATACTGACACGTGACAGCGTGACTGAGGGTGTGAGAATACTGACACGTGACAGCATGACAGCGTGTCTGAGGGTGTGAGAATACAGACACGTGGCAGCGTGTTTGAAGGTGTGAGAATACTGACACGTGGCAGCGTGTCTGAGGGTGTGAGAATACTGATACGTGGCAGCGTGTCTGAGGATGTGAGAATACTGACACGTGGCAGCGTGTCTGAGGGTGTGAGAATACTGACACGTGGCAGCGTGTCTGAGGGTGTGAGAATACTGACACGTGGCAGCGTGTCTGAGGGTGTGAGAATGCTGACACGTGACAGCGTGTTTGAGGGTGTGAGAATACTGACACGTGGCAGCGTGTTTGAGGGTGTGAGAATACTGACACGTGGCAGCGTGTCTGAGGGTGTGAGAATACTGACACATGGCAGCGTGTATGAGGGTGTGAGAATACTGACACGTGGCAGCGTGTCTGAGGGTGTGAGAATACTGACACGTGGCAGCGTTTCTGAGGGTGTGAGAATACTGACACGTGGCAGCGTGTCTGAGGGTGTGAGAATACTGACACGTGACAGCATGACTGAGGGTGAGAGAATACTGACACGTGGCAGCGTGACTGAGGGTGTGAGAATACTGACACGTGGCAGCGTGACTGAGGGTGTGAGAATATTGACACGTGGCAGCGTGACTGAGGTTGTGGGAATACTGACACGTGACAGCGTGTCTGAGGGTGTGAGAATACTGACACGTGGCAGCGTGACTGAGGGTGTGAGAATATTGACACGTGGCAGCGTGACTGAGGTTGTGAGAATACTGACACGTGGCAGCGTGTATGAGGGTGTGAGAATACTGACACGTGGCAGCGTGACTGAGGGTGTGAGAATACTGACACGTGGCAGCGTGTATGAGGGTGTGAGAATACTGACACGTGGCAGCGTGACTGAGGATGTGAGAATACTGACACGTGGCAGCGTGTTTGAGGCTGTGAGAATACTGACACGTGGCAGCGTGACTGAGGGTGTGAGAATATTGACACATGGCAGAGTGTCTGAGGGTGTGAGAATACTGACACGTGACAGCGTGTCTGAGGGTGTGAGAATACTGACACGTGGCAGCGTGACTGAGGGTGTGAGAATACTGACACGTGGCAGCGTGTATGAGGGTGTGAGAATAGTGACACGTGGCAGCGTGACTGAGGATGTGAGAATACTGACACGTGGCAGCGTGTTTGAGGCTGTGAGAATACTGACACGTGGCAGCGTGTCTGAGGGTGTGAGAATACTGACACATGGCAGCGTGTCTGAGGGTGTGAGAATACTGACACATGGCAGCGTGTCTGAGGGTGTGAGAATACTGACACGTGACAGCGTGACAGCGTGTTTGAGGGTGTGAGAATACTGACACGTGGCAGCGTGACTGAGGGTGTGAGAATACTGACACATGGCAGCGTGTCTGAGGGTGTGAGAATACTGACACGTGACAGCGTGACAGCGTGTTTGAGGGTGTGAGAATACTGACACGTAGCAGCGTGTCTGAGGGTGTGAGAATATTGACACGTGACATCGTGACAGCGTGTTTGAGGGTGTGAGAATACTGACACGTGGCATCGTGTCTGAGGGTGTGAGAATACTGACACGTGACAGCGTGTCTGAGGGTGTGAGAATACTGACACGTGACAGCGTGACTGAGGGTGTGAGAATACTGACACGTGACAGCGTGTCTGAGGGTGTGAGAATACTGACACGTGACAGAGTGTCTGAGGGTGTGAGAATACTGACACGTGGCAGCGTTACTGAGGGTGTGAGAATACTGACACGTGGCAGCGTGTCTGAGCTTGTGAGAATACTGACACGTGGCAGCGTGTTTGAAGGTGTGAGAATACTGACACGTGGCAGCGTGTCTGAGGGTGTGAGAATACTGACACGTGGCAGCGTGTCTGAGGGTTTGAGAATACTGACACGTGGCAGCGTGTCTGAGGGTGTGAGAATACTGACACGTGGCAGCATGTCTGAGGGTGTGAGAATACTGACACGTGGCAGCGTGTCTGAGGGTGTGAGAATACTGACACGTGGCAGCGTGTCTGAGGTTGTGAGAATACTGACACGTGGCAGCGTGACTGAGGGTGTGAGAATACTGACACGTGACAGCGTGTCTGAGGTTGTGAGAATACTGACACGTGGCAGCGTGACTGAGGTTGTGAGAATACTGACACGTGACAGCGTTACTGAGGGTGTGAGAATATTGACACGTGGCAGCGTGACTGAGGGTGTGAGAATACTGACACGTGGCAGCGTGCTTGAGGGTGTGAGAATACTGACACGTGGCAGCGTGACTGAGGGTGTGAGAATACTGACACGTGGCAGCGTGTATGAGGGTGTGAGAATACTGACACGTGGCAGCGTGTTTGAGGGTGTGAGAATACTGACACTTGGCAGCGTTTCTGAGGGTGTGAGAATACTGACACGTGGCAGCGTGTCTGAGGGTGTGAGAAAACTGACACGTGACAGCATGACTGAGGGTGTGAGAATATTGACACGTGGCAGCGTGACTGAGGGTGTGAGAATACTGACAAGCGGCAGCGTGACTGAGGTTGTGAGAATACTGACACGTGACAGCGTGTCTGAGGGTGTGAGAATACTCACACGTGGCAGCGTGACTGAGGGTGTGAGAATACTGACACGTGGCAGCGTGATTGAGGGTGTGAGAATACTGACACGTGGCAGCGTGTCTGAGGTTGTGAGAATACTGACACGTGACAGCGTGACTGAGGGTGTGAGAATACTGACACGTGACAGCATGACAGCGTGTCTGAGGGTGTGAGAATACTGACACGTGGCAGCGTGTTTGAAGGTGTGAGAATACTGACACGTGGCAGCGTGTCTGAGGGTGTGAGAATACTGACACGTGGCAGCGTGTCTGAGGATGTGAGAATACTGACACGTGGCAGCGTGTCTGAGGGTGTGAGAATACTGACACGTGGCAGCGTGTCTGAGGGTGTGAGAATACTGACACGTGGCAGCGTGTCTGAGGGTGTGAGAATGCTGACACGTGACAGCGTGTTTGAGGGTGTGAGAATACTGACACGTGGCAGCGTGTTTGAGGGTGTGAGAATACTGACACGTGGCAGCGTGTCTGAGGGTGTGAGAATACTGACACATGGCAGCGTGTATGAGGGTGTGAGAATACTGACACGTGGCAGCGTGTCTGAGGGTGTGAGAATACTGACACGTGGCAGCGTTTCTGAGGGTGTGAGAATACTGACACGTGGCAGCGTGTCTGAGGGTGTGAGAATACTGACACGTGACAGCATGACTGAGGGTGAGAGAATACTGACACGTGGCAGCGTGACTGAGGGTGTGAGAATACTGACACGTGGCAGCGTTACTGAGGGTGTGAGAATACTGACACGTGACAGCGTGTCTGAGGGTGTGAGAATACTGACACGTGGCAGCGTGACTGAGGGTGTGAGAATATTGACACGTGGCAGCGTGACTGAGGTTGTGAGAATACTGACACGTGGCAGCGTGACTGAGGGTGTGAGAATACTGGCACGTGGCAGCGTGTTTGAGGGTTTGAGAATACTGACACGTGGCAGCGTGACTGAGGGTGTGAGAATACTGACACGTGGCAGCGTGTTTGAGGGTGTGAGAATACTGACACGTGACAGCGTGACTGAGGGTGTGAGAATACTGACACGTGGCAGCGTGACTGAGCGTGTGAGAATACTGACACGTGACAGCGTGTTTGAGGGTGTGAGAATACTGACACGTGGCAGCGTGTCTGAGGGTGTGAGAATACTGACACGTGGCAGCGTGACTGAGGGTTTGAGAATACTGACACGTGACAGGCGTGTTTGAGGGTGTGAGAATACTGACACGTGGCAGCGTGTCTGAGGGTGTGATAATACTGACACGTGACAGCGTGTTTGAGGGTGTGAGAATACTGACACGTGGCAGCGTGACTGAGGGTGTGAGAATAATGACACGTGGCATCGTGACTGAGGGTGTGAGAATACTGACACGTGGCTGCGTGACTGGGCGTGTGAGAATACTGACACGTGACAGCGTGTTTGAGGGTGTGAGAATACTGACAAGTGGCAGCGTGTCTGAGGGTGTGAGAATACTGACACGTGGCAGCGTGACTGAGGGTGTGAGAATACTGACACGTGGCAGCGTGTCTGAGGGAGTGAGAATACTGACACGTGACAGCGTGTTTGAGGGTGTGAGAATACTGACACGTGGCAGCGTGACTGAGGGTGTGAGAATAATGACACGTGACAGGCCTGTTTGAGGGTGTGAGAATACTGACACGTGGCAGCGTGTTTGAGGGTGTGAGAATACTGACACGAGGCAGCGTGTCTGAGGGTGTGAGAATACTGACACGTGGCAGCGTGTCGGAGGGTGTGAGAATACTGACACGTGGCAGCGTGTCTGAGGGTGTGAGAATACTGACACGTGACAGCGTGTCTGAGGGTTTGAGAATACTGATACGTGGCAGCGTGTCTGAGGGTGTGAGAATACTGACACGTGGCAGCGTGTCTGAGGGTGTGAGAATACTGACACGTGGCAGCGTGTCTGAGGGTGTGAGAATACTGCCACGTGACAGCGTGACTGAGGGTGTGAGAATACTGACACATGACAGCATGTCTGAGGGTGTGAGAATACTGACACGTGGCAGCGTGACTGAGGATGTGAGAATACTGACACGTGGCAGCGTGTTTGAGGCTGTGAGAATACTGACACGTGGCAGCGTATCTGAGGGTGTGAGAATACTGACACATGGCAGCGTGTCTGAGGGTTTGAGAATACTGACACATGGCAGCGTGTCTGAGGGTGTGAGAATACTGACACGTGACAGCGTGACAGCGTGTTTGAGGGTGTGAGAATACTGACACGTGGCAGCGTGACTGAGGGTGTGAGAATACTGACACATGGCAGCGTGTCTGAGGGTGTGAGAATACTGACACGTGACAACGTGACAGCGTGTTTGAGGGTGTGAGAATACTGACACGTAGCAGCGTGTCTGAGGGTGTGAGAATATTGACACGTGACATCGTTACAGCGTGTTTGAGGGTGTGAGAATACTGACACGTGGCATCGTGTCTGAGGGTGTGAGAATACTGACACGTGGCAGCGTGTCTGAGGGTGTGAGAATACTGACACGTGACAGCGTGACTGAGGGTGTGAGAATACTGACACGTGACAGCATGACAGCGTGTCTGAGGGTGTGAGAATACTGACACGTGGCAGCGTTACTGAGGGTGTGAGAATACTGACACGTGGCAGCGTGTCTGAGCTTGTGAGAATACTGACACGTGGCAGCGTGTTTGAAGGTGTGAGAATACTGACACGTGGCAGCGTGTCTGAGGGTGTGAGAATACTGACACGTGGCAGCGTGTCTGAGGGTTTGAGAATACTGACACGTGGCAGCGTGTCTGAGGGTGTGAGAATACTGACACGTGGCAGCATGTCTGAGGGTGTGAGAATACTGACACGTGGCAGCGTGTCTGAGGGTGTGAGAATACTGACACGTGGCAGCGTGTCTGAGGTTGTGAGAATACTGACACGTGGCAGCGTGACTGAGGGTGTGAGAATACTGACACGTGACAGCGTGTCTGAGGTTGTGAGAATACTGACACGTGGCAGCGTGACTGAGGTTGTGAGAATACTGACACGTGACAGCGTTACTGAGGGTGTGAGAATATTGACACGTGGCAGCGTGACTGAGGGTGTGAGAATACTGACACGTGATAGCGTGCTTGAGGGTGTGAGAATACTGACACGTGGCAGCGTGACTGAGGGTGTGAGAATACTGACACGTGGCAGCGTGTATGAGGGTGTGAGAATACTGACACGTGGCAGCGTGTTTGAGGGTGTGAGAATAATGACACGTGGCAGCGTTTCTGAGGGTGTGAGAATACTGACACGTGGCAGCGTGTCTGAGGGTGTGAGAAAACTGACACGTGACAGCATGACTGAGGGTGTGAGAATATTGACACGTGGCAGCGTGACTGAGGGTGTGAGAATACTGACAGGCGGCAGCGTGACTGAGGTTGTGAGAATACTGACACGTGACAGCGTGTCTGAGGGTGTGAGAATACTCACACGTGGCAGCGTGACTGAGGGTGTGAGAATACTGACACGTGGCAGCGTGACTGAGGGTGTGAGAATACTGACACGTGGCAGCTTGTCTGGGGGTGTGAGAATACTGACACGTGGCAACGTGTCTGAGGGTGTAAGAATACTGACACGTGACAGCATGTTTGAGATTGTGAGAATACTGACACGTGGCAGCGTGACTGAGGGCGTGAGAATACTGACACGTGGCAGCGTGTTTGAGGGTGTGAGAATACTGACACGTGACAGCGTGACTGAGGGTGTGAGAATACTGACACGTCGCAGCGTGAGTGAGGGTGTGAGAATACTGACACGTGGCAGCGTGACTGAGGGTGTGAGTGTACTGACAGGTGGCAGCGTGTCTGAGGGTGTGAGAATACTGACACGTGACAGGCGTGTTTGAGGGTGTCAGAATACTGACACGTGGCAGCGTGTTTGAGGGTGTGAGAATACTGACACGTGGCAGCGTGTCTCAGGGTGTGAGAATACTGACACGTGGCAGCGTATCTGAGGGTGTGAGAATACTGACACGTGGCAGCGTGTCTGAGGGTGTGAGAATACTGACACGTGGCAGCGTGTCTGAGGGTGTGAGAATACTGACACGAAGCAGCATGTCTGAGGGTGTGAGAATACTGACACGTGACAGTGTGACTGAGGGTGTGAGAATACTGACACGTGACAGCGTGCCTGAGGGTGTGAGAATACTGACACGTGACAGCGTGACTGAGGGTGTGAGAATACCGACACGTGGCAGCGTGACTGAGGGTGTGAGAATACTGACACGTTGCAGCGTGTTTGAGGGTGTGAGAATACTGACACGTGGCAGCGTGTCTGAGGGTGTGAGAATACTGACACATGGCAGCGTGTCTGAGGGTGTGAGAATACTGACACATGGCAGCGTGTCTGAGGGTGTGAGAATACTGACACGTGACAGCGTGACAGCGTGTTTGAGGGTGTGAGAATACTGACACGTGGCAGCGTGACTGAGGGTGTGAGAATACTGACACATGGCAGCGTGTCTGAGGGTGTGAGAATACTGACACGTGACAGCGTGACAGCGTGTTTGAGGGTGTGAGAATACTGACACGTGGCAGCGTGTCTGAGGGTGTGAGAATATTGACACGTGACAGCGTGACAGCGTGTTTGAGGGTGTGAGAATACTGACACGTGGCATCGTGTCTGAGGGTGTGAGAATACTGACACGTGGCAGCGTGTCTGAGGGTGTGAGAATACTGACACGTGACAGCGTGACTGAGGGTGTGAGAATAATGACACGTGACAGCGTGTCTGAGGGTGTGAGAATACTGACACGTGGCAGCGTGTCTGAGTGTGTGAGAATACTGACACGTGGCAGCGTGTCTGAGGTTGTGAGAATACTGACACGTGGCAGCGTGTCTGAGGGTGTGAGAATACTGACACGTGACAGCGTGACTGAGGGTGTGAGAATACTGACACGTGACAGCATGACAGCGTGTCTGAGGGTGTGAGAATACTGACACGTGGCAGCGTGTTTGAAGGTGTGAGAATACTGACACGTGGCAGCGTGTCTGAGGGTGTGAGAATACTGACACGTGGCAGCGTGTCTGAGGGTGTGAGAATACTGACACGTGGCAGCGTGTCTGAGGGTGTGAGAATACTGACACGTGGCAGCGTGTCTGAGGGTGTGAGAATACTTACACGTGGCAGCGTGTCTGAGGGTGTGAGAATGCTGACACGTGACAGCGTGTTTGAGGGTGTGAGAATACTGACACGTGCCAGCGTGTTTGAGGGTGTGAGAATACTGACACGTGGCAGCGTGTCTGAGGGTGTGAGAATACTGACACATGGCAGCGTGTATGAGGGTGTGAGAATCCTGACACGTGGCAGCGTGTCTGAGGGTGTGAGAATACTGACACGTGGCAGCGTTTCTGAGGGTGTGAGAATACTGACACGTGGCAGCGTGTCTGAGGGTGTGAGAATACTGACACGTGACAGCATGACTGAGGGTGTGAGAATATTGACACGTGGCAGCGTGACTGAGGGTGTGAGAATACTGACACGTGGCAGCGTGACTGAGGTTGTGAGAATACTGACACGTGACAGCGTGTCTGAGGGTGTGAGAATAATGACACGTGGCAGCGTGACTGAGGGTGTGAGAATACTGACACGTGGCAGCTTGACTGAGGGTGTGAGAATACTGACACGTGGCAACGTGTCTGAGGGTGTGAGAATACTGACACGTGACAGCATGTTTGAGGGTTTGAGAATACTGACACGTGGCAGCGTGACTGAGGGTGTGAGCATACTGACACGTGGCAGCGTGTTTGAGGGTGTGAGAATACTGACACGTGACAGCGTGACTGAGGGTGTGAGAATACTGACACGTGGCAGCGTGACTGAGCGTGTGAGAATACTGACACGTGACAGCGTGTTTGAGGGTGTGAGAATACTGACACGTGGCAGCGTGTCTGAGGGTGTGAGAATACTGACACGTGGCAGCGTGACTGAGGGTGTGAGAATACTGACACGTGGCAGCGTGTCTGAGGGTGTGAGAATACTGACACGTGACAGCGTGTTTGAGGGTGTGAGAATACTGACACGTGGCAGCGTGACTGAGGGTGTGAGAATAATGACACGTGGCATCGTGACTGAGGGTGTGAGAATACTGACACGTGGCTGCGTGACTGGGCCTGTGAGAATACTGACACGTGACAGCGTGTTTGAGGGTGTGAGAATACTGACACGTGGCAGCGTGTCTGAGGGTGTGAGAATACTGACACGTGGCAGCGTGACTGAGGGTGTGAGAATACTGACACGTGGCAGCGTGTCTGAGGGTGTGAGAATACTGACACGTGACAGCGTGTTTGAGGGTGTGAGAATACTGACACGTGGCAGCGTGACTGAGGGTGTGAGAATAATGACACGTGACAGGCCTGTTTGAGCGTGTGAGAATACTGACACGTGGCAGCGTGTTTGAGGGTGTGAGAATACTGACACGAGGCAGCGTGTCTGAGGGTGTGAGAATACTGACACGTGGCAGCGTGTCGGAGGGTGTGAGAATACTGACACGTGGCAGCGTGTCTGAGGGTGTGAGAATACTGACACGTGACAGCGTGTCTGAGGGTTTGAGAATACTGATACGTGGCAGCGTGTCTGACGGTGTGAGAATACTGACACGTGGCAGCGTGTCTGAGGGTGTGAGAATACTGACACGTGGCATCGTGTCTGAGGGTGTGAGAATACTGCCACGTGACAGCGTGACTGAGGGTGTGAGAATACTGACACATGACAGCATGTTTGAGGGTGTGAGAATACTGACACGTGGCAGCGTGACTGAGGGTGTGAGAATACTGACACGTGGCAGCGTGACAGCGTGTCTGAGGGTGTGAGAATACTGACACGTGGCAGCGTGTCAGAGGGTGTGAGAATACTGACACGTGGAGGCGTGTCTGAGGGTGTGAGAATACTGACACGTGGCATCGTGTTTGAGGGTGTGAGAATACTGACACGTGGCAGCGTGTCTGAGGGTGTGAGAATACTGACACGTGGCATCGTGTTTGAGGGTGTGAGGATACTGACACGTGGCAGCGTGTCTGAGGGTGTGAGAATACTGACACGTGGCATCATGTTTGAGATTGTGACAATACTGACACGTGGCAGCTTGACTGAGGGTGTGAGAATACTGACACGTGACAACGTGTTTGAGGGTGTGAGAATACTGACACGTGGCAGCATGACTGAGGGTGTGAGAATACTGACATGTGACAACGTGTTTGAGGGTGTGAGAATACTGACACGTGGCAGCGAGTCTGAGGGTGTGAGAATACTGACACGTGGCAGCGTGTCTGAGGGTGTGAGAATACTGACACGTGGCTGCGTGTTTGAGGTTGTGACAATACTGACACGTGGCAGCGTTACTGAGGGTGTGAGAATAATGACACGTGACAACGTGTTTGAGGGTGTGAGAATACTGACACGTGGCAGCGTGACTGAGGGTGTGAGAATACTGACACGTGACAACGTGTTTGAGGGTGTGAGAATACTGACACGTGGCAGCGTGTCTGAGGGTGTGAGAATACTGACACGTGACAGCGTGACTGAGGGTGTGAAAATACTGACACGTGACAGCGTGACAGCGTGACTGAGGGTGTGAGAATACTGACACGAGACTGCGTGGCAGCGTGACTGAGGGTGTGAGAATACTGACACATGGCAGCGTGTTTGAGGGTGTGAGAATACTGACACGTGGCAGCGTGACTGAGGGTGTGAGAATACTGACACGTGACAGCGTGTCTGAGGGTGTGAGAATACTGACACGTGACAGCGTGACTGAGGGTGTGAGAATACTGACACGTGACAGCGTGTCTGAGGGTGTGAGAATACTGACACGTGACAGCGTGTCAGAGGGTGTGAGAATACTGACACGTGGCAGCGTGACTGAGGGTGTGAGAATACTGACACGTGGCAGCGTGTATGAGGGTGTGAGAATACTGACACGTGGCAGCGTGACTGAGGATGTGAGAATACTGACACGTGGCAGCGTGTTTGAGGCTGTGAGAATACTGACACGTGGCAGCGTGTCTGAGGGTGTGAGAATACTGACACATGGCAGCGTGTCTGAGGGTGTGAGAATACTGACACATGGCAGCGTGTCTGAGGGTGTGAGAATACTGACACGTGACAGCGTGACAGCGTGTTTGAGGGTGTGAGAATACTGACACGTGGCAGCGTGACTGAGGGTGTGAGAATACTGACACATGGCAGCGTGTCTGAGGGTGTGAGAATACTGACACGTGACAGCGTGACAGCGTGTTTGAGGGTGTGAGAATACTGACACGTAGCAGCGTGTCTGAGGGTGTGAGAATATTGACACGTGACATCGTGACAGCGTGTTTGAGGGTGTGAGAATACTGACACGTGGCATCGTGTCTGAGGGTGTGAGAATACTGACACGTGGCAGCGTGTCTGAGGGTGTGAGAATACTGACACGTGACAGCGTGACTGAGGGTGTGAGAATACTGACACGTGACAGCATGACAGCGTGTCTGAGGGTGTGAGAATACTGACACGTGGCAGCGTTACTGAGGGTGTGAGAATACTGACACGTGGCAGCGTGTCTGAGCTTGTGAGAATACTGACACGTGGCAGCGTGTTTGAAGGTGTGAGAATACTGACACGTGGCAGCGTGTCTGAGGGTGTGAGAATACTGACACGTGGCAGCGTGTCTGAGGGTTTGAGAATACTGACACGTGGCAGCGTGTCTGAGGGTGTGAGAATACTGACACGTGGCAGCATGTCTGAGGGTGTGAGAATACTGACACGTGGCAGCGTGTCTGAGGGTGTGAGAATACTGACACGTGGCAGCGTGACTGAGGGTGTGAGAATACTGACACGTGACAGCGTGTCTGAGGTTGTGAGAATACTGACACGTGGCAGCGTGACTGAGGGTGTGAGAATACTGACACGTGGCAGCGTGACTGAGGGTGTGAGAATACTGACACGTGGCAGCATGTCTGAGGGTGTGAGAATACTGACACGTGGCAGCGTGTCTGAGGTTGTGAGAATACTTACACGTGGCAGCGTGACTGAGGGTGTGAGAATACTGACACGTGACAGCGTGTCTGAGGTTGTGAGAATACTGACACGTGGCAGCGTGACTGAGGTTGTGAGAATACTGACACGTGACAGCGTTACTGAGGGTGTGAGAATATTGACACGTGGCAGCGTGACTGAGGGTGTGAGAATACTGACACGTGGCAGCGTGCTTGAGGGTGTGAGAATACTGACACGTGGCAGCGTGACTGAGGGTGTGAGAATACTGACACGTGGCAGCGTGTATGAGGGTGTGAGAATACTGACACGTGGCAGCGTCACTGAGGGTGTGAGAATACTGACACGTGGCAGCGTGACTGAGGTTGTGAGAATACTGACACGTGGCAGCATGTCTGAGGGTGTGAGAA
Organism: Cetorhinus maximus; assembly: GCF_964194155.1. Lineage (NCBI taxonomy): Eukaryota > Metazoa > Chordata > Chondrichthyes > Lamniformes > Cetorhinidae > Cetorhinus > Cetorhinus maximus. Next base: position 253,570 of record NW_027596470.1, read on the forward strand.
TACTGACACGTGGCAGCGTGTCTGAGGTTGTGAGAATACTGACACGTGGCAGCGTGACTGAGGGTGTGAGAATACTGACACGTGACAGCGTGTCTGAGGTTGTGAGAATACTGACACGTGGCAGCGTGACTGAGGTTGTGAGAATACTGACACGTGACAGCGTTACTGAGGGTGTGAGAATATTGACACGTGGCAGCGTGACTGAGGGTGTGAGAATACTGACACGTGGCAGCGTGCTTGAGGGTGTGAGAATACTGACACGTGGCAGCGTGACTGAGGGTGTGAGAATACTGACACGTGGCAGCGTGTATGAGGGTGTGAGAATACTGACACGTGGCAGCGTGTTTGAGGGTGTGAGAATACTGACACGTGGCAGCGTTTCTGAGGGTGTGAGAATACTGACACGTGGCAGCGTGTCTGAGGGTGTGAGAAAACTGACACGTGACAGCATGGCTGAGGGTGTGAGAATATTGACACGTGGCAGCGTGACTGAGGGTGTGAGAATACTGACACGTGGCAGCGTTACTGAGGTTGTGAAAATACTGACACGTGACAGCGTGTCTGAGGGTGTGAGAATACTCACACGTGGCAGCGTGACTGAGGGTGTGAGAATACTGACACGTGGCAGCGTGAGTGAGGGTGTGAGAATACTGACACGTGACAGCGTGTTTGAGGGTGTGAGAATACTGACACGTGGCAGCTTGTCTGAGGGTGTGAGAATACTGACACGTGGCAGCGTGTTTGAGGGTGTGAGAATACTGACACGTGGCAGCGTGACTGAGGGTGTGAGAATACTGACACGTGACAGCATGTTTGAGGGTGTGAGAATACTGACACGTGGCTGCGTGACTGAGGGTTTGAGAATACCGACACGTGACAGCGTGTCTGAGGGTGTGAGAATACTGACACGTGGCAGCGTGTCTGAGGGTGTGAGAATACTGACACGTTGCAGCGTGTTTGAGGGTGTGAGAATACTGACACATGGCAGCGTGTCTGAGGGTGTGAGAATACTGACACATGGCAGCGTGTCTGAGGGTGTGAGAATACTGACACGTGACAGCGTGACAGCGTGTTTGAGGGTGTGAGAATACTGACACGTGGCAGCGTGACTGAGGGTGTGAGAATACTGACACATGGCAGCGTGTCTGAGGGTGTGAGAATACTGACAGGTGACAGCGTGACCGCGTGTTTGAGGGTGTGAGAATACTGACACGTGGCAGCGTGTCTGAGGGTGTGAGAATATTGACACGTGACAGCGTGACAGCGTGTTTGAGGGTGTGAGAATACTGACACGTGGCATCGTGTCTGAGGGTGTGAGAATACTGACACGTGGCAGCGTGTCTGAGGGTGTGAGAATACTGACACGTGACAGCGTGACTGAGGGTGTGAGAATACTGACACGTGACAGCATGACAGCGTGTCTGAGGGTGTGAGAATACTGACACGTGGCAGCGTGTCTGAGTGTGTGAGAATACTGACACGTGGCAGCGTGTCTGAGGTTGTGAGAATACTGACACGTGGCAGCGTGTCTGAGGGTGTGAGAATACTGACACGTGGCAGCGTGACTGAGGGTGTGAGAATACTGACACGTGACAGCATGACAGCGTGTCTGAGGGTGTGAGAATACTGACACGTGGCAGCGTGTTTGAAGGTGTGAGAATACTGACACGTGGCAGCGTGTCTGAGGGTGTGAGAATACTGACACGTGGCAGCGTGTCTGAGGATGTGAGAATACTGACACGTGGCAGCGTGTCTGAGGTTGTGAGAATACTGACACGTGGCAGCGTGTCTGAGGGTGTGAGAATACTGACACGTGGCAGCGTGTCTGAGGGTGTGAGAATGCTGACACGTGACAGCGTGTTTGAGGGTGTGAGAATACTGACACGTGGCAGCGTGTTTGAGGGTGTGAGAATACTGACACGTGGCAGCGTGTCTGAGGGTGTGAGAATACTGACACATGGCAGCGTGTATGAGGGTGTGAGAATACTGACACGTGGCAGCGTGTCTGAGGGTGTGAGAATACTGACACGTAGCAGCGTTTCTGAGGGTGTGAGAATACTGACACGTGGCAGCGTGTCTGAGGGTGTGAGAATACTGACACGTGACAGCATGACTGAGGGTGTGAGAATATTGACACGTGGCAGCGTGACTGAGGGTGTGAGAATACTGACACGTGGCAGCGTGACTGAGGTTGTGAGAATACTGACACGTGACAGCGTGTCTGAGGGTGTGAGAATACTGACACGTGGCAGCGTGACTGAGGGTGTGAGAATACTGACACGTGGCAGCGTGACTGAGGGTGTGAGAATACTGACACGTGGCAGCTTGACTGAGGGTGTGAGAATACTGACACGTGGCAACGTGTCTGAGGGTGTGAGATTACTGACACGTGGCAGCGTGACTGAGGGTGTGAGAATACTGACACGTGACAGCGTGTTTGAGGGTTTGAGAATACTGACACGTGGCAGCGTGTTTGAGGGTGTGAGAATACTGACACGTGACAGCGTGACTGAGGGTGTGAGAATACTGACACGTGGCAGCGTGACTGAGGGTGTGAGAATACTGACACGTGGCAGCGTGACTGAGGGTGTGAGAATACTGACACGTGGCAGCGTGTCTGAGGGTGTGAGAATACTGACACATGACAGGCGTGTTTGAGGGTGTGAGAATACTGACACGTGGCAGCGTGTCTGAGGGTGTGAGAATACTGACACGTGGCAGCGTGTCTGAGGGTGTGAGAATACTGACACGTGGCAGCATGTCTGAGGGTGTGAGAATACTGACACGTGACAGCGTGACTGAGGGTGTGAGAATACTGACACGTGACAGCGTGTCTGAGGGTGTGAGAATACTGACACGTGACAGCGTGACTGAGGGTGTGAGAATACTGACACGTGGCAGCGTGACTGAGCGTGTGAGAATACTGACACGTGGCAGCGTGACTGAGGGTGTGAGAATACTGACACGTGGCAGCGTGTCTGAGGGTGTGAGAATACTGACACGTGACAGGCGTGTTTGAGGGTGTCAGAATACTGACACGTGGCAGCGTGTTTGAGGGTGTGAGAATACTGACACGTGGCAGCGTGTCTCAGGGTGTGAGAATACTGACACGTGGCAGCGTGTCTGAGCGTGTGAGAATACTGACACGTGGCAGCGTGTCTGAGGTTGTGAGAACACTGACACGTGGCAGCGTGTCTGAGGGTGTGAGAATACTGACACGTGGCAGCATGTCTGAGGGTGTGAGAATACTGACACGTGACAGCGTGACTGAGGGTGTGAGAATACTGACACGTGACAGCGTGTCTGAGGGTGTGAGAATACTGACACGTGATAGCGTGTTTGAGGGTGTGAGAATACTGACACGTGGCAGCGTGTCTGAGGGTGTGAGAATACTGACACGTGACAGCATGTTTGAGGGTGTGAGAATACTGACACTTGGCAGCGTGACTGAGGGTTTGAGAATACTGACACGTGACAACGTGGCAGCGTGACTGAGGGTGTGAGAATACTGACACGTGGCAGCGTGTTTGAGGGTGTGAGAATACTGACACGCGGCAGCGTGTCTGAGGGTGTGAGAATACTGACACGTGGCAGCGTGTCTGAGGGTGTGAGAATACTGACACGTGGCAGCGTGACTGAGGGTGTGAGAATACTGACACGTGACAGCGTGTCTGAGGGTGTGAGAATACTGACACGTGGCAGCGTGTTTGAGGGTGTGAGAATACTGACACGTGGCAGCGTGTCTGAGGGTGTGAGAATACTGACACGTGGCAGCGTGACTGAGGGTGTGAGAATACTGACACGTGACAGCGTGTCTGAGGGTGTGAGAATACTGACACGTGACAGCGTGACTGAGGGTGTGAGAATACTGACACGTGACAGCGTGACTGAGGGTGTGAGAATACTGACACGTGGCAGCGTGACTGAGGGTGTGAGAATACTGACACGTGGCAGCGTGTTTGAGGGTGTGAGAATACTGACACGTGGCAGCGTGTCTGAGGGTGTGAGAATACTGACACGTGGCAGCGTGTCTGAGGGTGTGAGAATACTGACACGTGGCAGCGTGTCTGAGGGTGTGAGAATACTGACACGTCGCAGCGTGTCTGAGGGTGTGAGAATACTGACACGTGGCAGCGTGTTTGAGGGTGTGAGAATACTGACACGTGGCAGCGTGTCTGAGGGTGTGAGAATACTGACACATGGCAGCGTGTCTGAGGGTGTGAGAATACTGACACGTGACAGCGTGACAGCGTGTTTGAGGGTGTGAGAATACTGACACGTGGCAGCGTGACTGAGGGTGTGAGAATACTGACACATGGCAGCGTGTCTGAGGGTGTGAGAATACTGACACGTGACAGCGTGACAGCGTGTTTGAGGGTGTGAGAATACTGACACGTAGCAGCGTGTCTGAGGGTGTGAGAATATTGACACGTGACATCGTGACAGCGTGTTTGAGGGTGTGAGAATACTGACACGTGGCATCGTGTCTGAGGGTGTGAGAATACTGAAACGTGGCAGCGTGTCTGAGGGTGTGAGAATACTGACACGTGACAGCGTGACTGAGGGTGTGAGAATACTGACACGTGACAGCATGACAGCGTGTCTGAGGGTGTGAGAATACTGACACGTGGCAGCGTTACTGAGGGTGTGAGAATACTGACACGTGGCAGCGTGTCTGAGCTTGTGAGAATACTGACACGTGGCAGCGTGTTTGAAGGTGTGAGAATACTGACACGTGGCAGTGTGTCTGAGGGTGTGAGAATACTGACACGTGGCAGCGTGTCTGAGGGTTTGAGAATACTGACACGTGGCAGCGTGTCTGAGGGTGTGAGAATACTGACACGTGGCAGCATGTCTGAGGGTGTGAGAATACTGACACGTGGCAGCGTGACTGAGGGTGTGAGAATACTGACACGTGACAGCGTGTTTGAGGGTGTGAGAATACTGACACGTGGCAGCGTGTCTGAGGTTGTGAGAATACTGACACGTGGCAGCGTGACTGAGGGTGTGAGAATACTGACACGTGACAGCGTGTCTGAGGTTGTGAGAATACTGTCACGTGGCAGCGTGACTGAGGTTGTGAGAATACTGACACGTGACAGCGTTACTGAGGGTGTGAGAATATTGACACGTGGCAGCGTGACTGAGGGTGTGAGAATACTGACACGTGGCAGCGTGCTTGAGGGTGTGAGAATACTGACACGTGGCAGCGTGACTGAGGGTGTGAGAATACTGACACGTGGCAGCGTGTATGAGGGTGTGAGAATACTGACACGTGGCAGCGTGTTTGAGGGTGTGAGAATACTGACACGTGGCAGCGTTTCTGAGGTTGTGAGAATACTGACACGTGGCAGCGTGTCTGAGGGTGTGAGAAAACTGACACGTGACAGCATGACTGAGGGTGTGAGAATATTGACACGTGGCAGCGTGACTGAGGGTGTGAGAATACTGACACGTGGCAGCGTGACTGAGGTTGTGACAATACTGACACGTGACAGCGTGTCTGAGGGTGTGAGAATACTCACACGTGGCAGCGTGACTGAGGGTGTGAGAATACTGACACGTGGCAGCGTGACTGAGGGTGTGAGAATACTGACACGTGGCAGCTTGACTGGGGGTGTGAGAATACTGACACGTGGCAACGTGTCTGAGGGTGTAAGAATACTGACACGTGACAGCATGTTTGAGGTTGTGAGAATACTGACACGTGGCAGCGTGACTGAGGGTGTGAGAATACTGACACGTGGCAGCGTGTTTGAGGGTGTGAGAATACTGACACGTGACAGCGTGACTGAGGGTGTGAGAATACTGACACGTGGCAGCGTGACTGAGGGTGTGAGAATACTGACACGTGGCAGCGTGACTGAGGGTGTGAGTGTACTGACAGGTGGCAGCGTGTCTGAGGGTGTGAGAATACTGACACGTGACAGGCGTGTTTGAGGGTGTCAGAATACTGACACGTGGCAGCGTGTTTGAGGGTGTGAGAATACTGACACGTGGCAGCGTGTCTCAGGGTGTGAGAATACTGACACGTGGCAGCGTATCTGAGGGTGTGAGAATACTGACACGTGGCAGCGTGTCTGAGGGTGTGAGAATACTGACACGTGGCAGCGTGTCTGAGGGTGTGAGAATACTGACACGTGGCAGCATGTCTGAGGGTGTGAGAATACTGACACGTGACAGCGTGACTGAGGGTGTGAGAATACTGACACGTGACAGCGTGCCTGAGGGTGTGAGAATACTGACACGTGACAGCGTGACTGAGGGTGTGAGAATACCGACACGTGGCAGCGTGACTGAGGGTGTGAGAATACTGACACGTGGCAGCGTGACTGAGGGTGTGAGAATACTGACATGTGGCAGCTTGTCTGAGGGTGTGAGAGTACTGACACATGACAGGCGTGTTTGAGGGTGTCAGAATACTGACACGTGGCAGCGTGTTTGAGGGTGTGATAATACTGACACGTGGCAGCGTGTCTCAGGGTGTGAGAATACTGACACGTGGCAGCGTGTCTGAGGGTGTGAGAATACTGACACGTGGCAGCGTGTCTGAGGGTGTGAGAATACTGACACGTGGCAGCGTGTCTGAGGGTGTGAGAATACTGACACGTGGCTGCATGTCTGAGGGTGTGAGAATAATGACACGTGACAGCGTTACTGAGGGTGTGAGAATACTGACACATGACAGCGTGTCTGAGGGTGTGAGAATACTGACACGTGACAGCGTGTTTGAGGGTGTGAGAATACTGACACGTGGCAGCGTGTCTGAGGGTGTGAGAATACTGACACGTGGCAGCGTGTTTGAGGGTGTGAGAATACTGACACGTGGCAGCGTGACTGAGGGTGTGAGAATACTGACACGTGACAGCATGTTTGAGGGTGTGAGAATACTGACACGTGGCTGCGTGACTGAGGGTTTGAGAATACCGACACGTGACAGCGTGTCTGAGGGTGTGAGAATACTGACACGTGGCAGCGTGTCTGAGGGTGTGAGAATACTGACACGTTGCAGCGTGTTTGAGGGTGTGAGAATACTGACACATGGCAGCGTGTCTGAGGGTGTGAGAATACTGACACATGGCAGCGTGTCTGAGGGTGTGAGAATACTGACACGTGACAGCGTGACAGCGTGTTTGAGGGTGTGAGAATACTGACACGTGGCAGCGTGACTGAGGGTGTGAGAATACTGACACATGGCAGCGTGTCTGAGGGTGTGAGAATACTGACACATGACAGCGTGACAGCGTGTTTGAGGGTGTGAGAATACTGACACGTGGCAGCGTGTCTGAGGGTGTGAGAATATTGACACGTGACAGCGTGACAGCGTGTTTGAGGGTGTGAGAATACTGACACGTGGCATCGTGTCTGAGGGTGTGAGAATACTGACACGTGGCAGCGTGTCTGAGGGTGTGAGAATACTGACACGTGACAGCGTGACTGAGGGTGTGAGAATACTGACACGTGACAGCATGACAGCGTGTCTGAGGGTGTGAGAATACTGACACGTGGCAGCGTGTCTGAGTGTGTGAGAATACTGACACGTGGCAGCGTGTCTGAGGTTGTGAGAATACTGACACGTGGCAGCGTGTCTGAGGGTGTGAGAATACTGACACGTGGCAGCGTGACTGAGGGTGTGAGAATACTGACACGTGACAGCATGACAGCGTGTCTGAGGGTGTGAGAATACTGACACGTGGCAGCGTGTTTGAAGGTGTGAGAATACTGACACATGGCAGCGTGTCTGAGGGTGTGAGAATACTGACACGTGGCAGCGTGTCTGAGGATGTGAGAATACTGAGACGTGGCAGCGTGTCTGAGGTTGTGAGAATACTGACACGTGGCAGCGTGTCTGAGGGTGTGAGAATACTGACACGTGGCAGCGTGTCTGAGGGTGTGAGAATGCTGACACGTGACAGCGAGTTTGAGGGTGTGAGAATACTGACACGTGGCAGCGTGTTTGAGGGTGTGAGAATACTGACACGTGGCAGCGTGTCTGAGGGTGTGAGAATACTGACACATGGCAGCATGTATGAGGGTGTGAGAATACTGACACGTGGCAGCGTGTCTGAGGTTGTGAGAATACTGACACGTAGCAGCGTTTCTGAGGGTGTGAGAATACTGACACGTGGCAGCGTGTCTGAGGGTGTGAGAATACTGACACGTGACAGCATGACTGAGGGTGTGAGAATATTGACACGTGGCAGCGTGACTGAGGGTGTGAGAATACTGACACGTGGCAGCGTGACTGAGGTTGTGAGAATACTGACACGTGACAGCGTGTCTGAGGGTGTGAGAATACTGACACGTGGCAGCGTGACTGAGGGTGTGAGAATACTGACACGTGGCAGCGTGACTGAGGGTGTGAGAATACTGACACGTGGCAGCTTGACTGAGGGTGTGAGAATACTGACACGTGGCAACGTGTCTGAGGGTGTGAGAATACTGACACGTGGCAGCGTGACTGAGGGTGTGAGAATACTGACACGTGACAGCGTGTTTGAGGGTTTGAGAATACTGACACGTGGCAGCGTGTTTGAGGGTGTGAGAATACTGACACGTGACAGCGTGACTGAGGGTGTGAGAATACTGACACGTGGCAGCGTGACTGAGGGTGTGAGAATACTGACACGTGGCAGCGTGACTGAGGGTGTGAGAATACTGACACGTGGCAGCGTGTCTGAGGGTGTGAGAATACTGACACATGACAGGCGTGTTTGAGGGTGTGAGAATACTGACACGTGGCAGCGTGTCTGAGGGTGTGAGAATACTGACACGTGGCAGCGTGTCTGATGGTGTGAGAATACTGACACGTGGCAGCATGTCTGAGGGTGTGAGAATACTGACACGTGACAGCGTGACTGAGGGTGTGAGAATACTGACACGTGACAGCGTGTCTGAGGGTGTGAGAATACTGACACGTGACAGCGTGACTGAGGGTGTGAAAATACTGACACGTGGCAGCGTGACTGAGGGTGTGAGAATACTGACACGTGGCAGCGTGACTGAGGGTGTGAGAATACTGACACGTGGCAGCGTGTCTGAGGGTGTGAGAATACTGACACGTGACAGGCGTGTTTGAGGGTGTCAGAATACTGACACGTGGCAGCGTGTTTGAGGGTGTGAGAATACTGACACGTGGCAGCGTGTCTCAGGGTGTGAGAATACTGACACGTGGCAGCGTGTCTGAGGGTGTGAGAATACTGACACGTGGCAGCGTGTCTGAGGTTGTGAGAATACTGACACGTGGCAGCGTGTCTGAGGGTGTGAGAATACTGACACGTGGCAGCATGTCTGAGGTTGTGAGAATACTGACACGTGACAGCGTGACTGAGGGTGTGAGAATACTGACACGTGACAGCGTGTCTGAGGGTGTGAGAATACTGACACGTGATAGCGTGTTTGAGGGTGTGAGAATACTGACACGTGGCAGCGTGTCTGAGGGTGTGAGAATACTGACATGTGACAGCATGTTTGAGGGTGTGAGAATACTGACACGTGGCAGCGTGACTGAGGGTTTGAGAATACTGACACGGGACAACGTGGCAGCGTGACTGAGGGTGTGAGAATACTGACACGTGGCAGCGTGTTTGAGGGTGTGAGAATACTGACACGTGGCAGCGTGTCTGAGGGTGTGAGAATACTGACACGTGGCAGCGTGTCTGAGGGTGTGAGAATACTGACACGTGGCAGCGTGACTGAGGGTGTGAGAATACTGACACGTGACAGCGTGTCTGAGGGTGTGAGAATACTGACACGTGGCAGCGTGTTTGAGGGTGTGAGAATACTGACACGTGGCAGCGTGTCTGAGGGTGTGAGAATACTGACACGTGGCAGCGTGACTGAGGGTGTGAGAATACTGACACGTGACAGCGTGTCTGAGGGTGTGAGAATACTGACACGTGACAGCGTGACTGAGGGTGTGAGAATACTGACACGTGACAGCGTGACTGAGGGTGTGAGAATACTGACACGTGGCAGCGTGACTGAGGGTGTGAGAATACTGACACGTGGCAGCGTGTTTGAGGGTGTGAGAATACTGACACGTGGCAGCGTGTCTGAGGGTGTGAGAATACTGACACGTGGCAGCGTGTCTGAGGGTGTGAGAATACTGACACGTGGCAGCGTGTCTGAGGGTGTGAGAATACTGACACGTGGCAGCGTGTCTGAGGGTGTGAGAATACTGACACGTGGCAGCATGTCTGAGGGTGTGAGAATACTGACACGTGACAGCGTGACTGAGGGTGTGAGAATACTGACACGTGACAGCGTGTCTGAGGGTGTGAGAATACTGACACGTGACAGCGTGTTTGAGGGTGTGAGAATACTGACACGTGGCAGCGTGTTTGAGGGAGTGAGAATACTGACACGTGGCAGCGTGTCTGTGGGTGTGAGAATACTGACACGTGGCAGCGTGTTTGAGGGTGTGAGAATACTGACACGTGGCAGCGTGTCTGAGGGTGTGAGAATACTGACACGTGGCAGCGTGTCTGAGGGTGTGAGAATACTGACACGTGGCAGCGTGTCTGAGGGTGTGAGAATACTGACACGTGGCAGCGTGTCTGAGGGTGTGAGAATACTGACACGTGGCAGCGTGTCTGAGGGTGTGAGAATACTGACACGTGGCAGCGTGTCTGAGGGTGTGAGAATACTGACACGTGGCAGCGTGTCTGAGGGTGTGAGAATACTGACACGTGGCAGCGTGTCTGAGGGTGTGAGAATACTGACACGTGGCAGCATTTCTGAGGGTGTGATAATACTGACACGTGACAGCGTGACTGAGGGTGTGAGAATACTGACACGTGACAGCGTGTCTGAGGGTGTGAGAATACTGACACGTGACAGCGTGTTTGAGGATGTGAGAATACTGACACGTGGCAGCGTGTCTGAGGGTGTGAGAATACTGACACGTGACAGCATGTTTGAGGGTGTGAGAATACTGACACGTGGCAGCGTGACTGAGGGTTTGAGAATACTGACACGTGACAGCGTGACTGAGGGTGTGAGAATACTGACACGTGGCAGCGTGTCTGAGGGTGTGAGAATACTGACACGTGACAGCGTGACTGAGGGTGTGAGAATACTGAAACGTGGCAGCGTGACTGAGGGTGTGAGAATACTGACACGTGACAGCGTGACTGAGGGTGTGAGAATACTGACACGTGACAGCGTGTCTGAGGGTGTGAGAATACTGACACGTGACAGCGTGACTGAGTGTGTGAGAATACTGACACGTGACAGCGTGACTGACGGTGTGAGAATACTGACACGTGGCAGCGTGACTGAGGGTGTGAGAATACTGACATGTTGCAGCGTGTTTGAGGGTGTGAGAATACTGACACGTGGCAGCGTGTCTGTGGGTGTGAGAATACTGACACGTGGCAGCGTGTTTGAGGGTGTGAGAATACTGACACGTGGCAGCGTGTCTGAGGGTGTGAGAATACTGACACGTGGCAGCGTGTCTGAGGGTGTGAGAATACTGACACGTGGCAGCGTGTCTGAGGGTGTGAGAATACTGACACGTGGCAGCGTGTCTGAGGGTGTGAGAATACTGACACGTGGCAGCGTGTCTGAGGGTGTGAGAATACTGACACGTGGCAGCGTGTCTGAGGGTGTGAGAATACTGACACGTGGCAGCGTGTCTGAGGGTGTGAGAATACTGAAACGTGGCAGCATTTCTGAGGGTGTGATAATACTGACACGTGACAGCGTGACTGAGGGTGTGAGAATACTGACACGTGACAGCGTGTCTGAGGGTGTGAGAATACTGACACGTGACAGCGTGTTTAAGGATGTGAGAATACTGACGCGTGGCAGCGTGTCTGAGGGTGTGAGAATACTGACACGTGACAGCATGTTTGAGGGTGTGAGAATACTGACACGTGGCAGCGTGACTGAGGGTTTGAGAATACTGACACGTGACAGCGTGACTGAGGGTGTGAGAATACTGACACGTGGCAGCGTGTCTGAGGGTGTGAGAATACTGACACGTGACAGCGTGACTGAGGGTGTGAGAATACTGAAACGTGGCAGCGTGACTGAGGGTGTGAGAATACTGACACGTGACAGCGTGACTGAGGGTGTGAGAATACTGACACGTGACAGCGTGTCTGAGGGTGTGAGAATACTGACACGTGACAGCGTGACTGAGGGTGTGAGTATACTGACACGTGACAGCGTGACTGAGGGTGTGAGAATACTGACACGTGGCAGCGTGACTGAGGGTGTGAGAATACTGACACGTGGCAGCGTGTTTGAGGGTGTGAGAATACTGACACGTGGCAGCGTGTCTGTGGGTGTGAGAATACTGACACGTGGCAGCGTGTCTGAGGGTGTGAGAATACTGACACGTGGCAGCGTTTCTGAGGGTGTGAGAATACTGACACGTGGCAACGTGTCTGAGGGTGTGAGAATACTGACACGTGGCAGCGTGTCTGAGGGTGTGAGAATACTGACACGTGGCAGCATGTCTGAGGGTGTGAGAATACTGACACGTGACAGCATATTTGAGGGATTGAGAATACTGACACGTGGCAGCGTGACTGAGGGTGTGAGAATACTGACACGTGGCAGCGTGTTTGAGGGTGTGAGAATACTGACACGTGACAGCGTGACTGAGGGTGTGAGAATACTGACACGTGGCAGCGTGACTGAGGGTGTGAGAATACTGACACGTGGCAGCGTGACTGAGGGTGTGAGAATACTGACACGTGGCAGCGTGTCTGAGGGTGTGAGAATACTGACACGTGACAGGCGTGTTTGAGGGTGTGAGAATACTGACACGTGGCAGCGTGTCTGAGGGTGTGAGAATACTGACACGTGGCAGCGTGTCTGAGGGTGTGAGAATACTGACACGTGGCAGCATGTCTGAGGGTGTGAGAATACTGACACGTGACAGCGTGACTGAGGGTGCGAGAATACTGACACGTGACAGCGTGTCTGAGGGTGTGAGAATACTGACACGTGACAGCGTGACTGAGGGTGTGAGAATACTGACACGTGGCAGCGTGACTGAGGGTGTGAGAATACTGACACGTGGCAGCGTGACTGAGGGTGTGAGAATACTGACACGTGGCAGCGTGTCTGAGGGTGTGAGAATACTGACACGTGACAGGCGTGTTTGAGGGTGTCAGAATACTGACACGTGGCAGCGTGTTTGAGGGTGTGAGAATACTGACACGTGGCAGCGTGTCTCAGGGTGTGAGAATACTGACACGTGGCAGCGTGTCTGAGGGTGTGAGAATACTGACACGTGGCAGCGTGTCTGAGGGTGTGAGAATACTGACACGTGGCAGCGTGTCTGAGGGTGTGAGAATACTGACACGTGGCAGCATGTCTGAGGGTGTGAGAATACTGACACGTGACAGCGTGACTGAGGGTGTGAGAATACTGACACGTGACAGCGTGTCTGAGGGTGTGAGAATACTGACACGTGACAGCGTGTTTGAGGGTGTGAGAATACTGACACGTGGCAGCGTGTTTGAGGGAGTGAGAATACTGACACGTGGCAGCGTGTCTGTGGGTGTGAGAATACTGACACGTGGCAGCGTGTTTGAGGGTGTGAGAATACTGACACGTGGCAGCGTGTCTGAGGGTGTGAGAATACTGACACGTGGCAGCGTGTCTGAGGGTGTGAGAATACTGACACGTGGCAGCGTGTCTGAGGGTGTGAGAATACTGACACGTGGCAGCGTGTCTGAGGGTGTGAGAATACTGACACGTGGCAGCGTGTCTGAGGGTGTGAGAATACTGACACGTGGCAGCGTGTCTGAGGGTGTGAGAATACTGACACGTGGCAGCGTGTCTGAGGGTGTGAGAATACTGACACGTGGCAGCATTTCTGAGGGTGTCAGAATACTGACACGTGACAGCGTGACTGAGGGTGTGAGAATACTGACACGTGACAGCGTGTCTGAGGGTGTGAGAATACTGACACGTGACAGCGTGTTTGAGGATGTGAGAATACTGACACGTGGCAGCGTGTCTGAGGGTGTGAGAATACTGACACGTGACAGCATGTTTGAGGGTGTGAGAATACTGACACGTGGCAGCGTGACTGAGGGTTTGAGAATACTGACACGTGACAGCGTGACTGAGGGTGTGAGAATACTGACACGTGGCAGCGTGTCTGAGGGTGTGAGAATACTGACACGTGACAGCGTGACTGAGGGTGTGAGAATACTGAAACGTGGCAGCGTGACTGAGGGTGTGAGAATACTGACACGTGACAGCGTGACTGAGGGTGTGAGAATACTGACACGTGACAGCGTGTCTGAGGGTGTGAGAATACTGACACGTGACAGCGTGACTGAGGGTGTGAGAATACTGACACGTGACAGCGTGACTGAGGGTGTGAGAACACTGACACGTGGCAGCGTGACTGAGGGTGTGAGAATACTGACACGTGGCAGCGTGTTTGAGGCTGTGAGAATACTGACACGTGGCAGCGTGTCTGTGGGTGTGAGAATACTGACACGTGGCAGCGTGTCTGAGGGTGTGAGAATACTGACACGTGGCAGCGTGTCTGAGGGTGTGAGAATACTGACACGTGGCATCATGTTTGAGATTGTGACAATACTGACACGTGGCAGCTTGACTGAGGGTGTGAGAATACTGACACGTGACAACATGTTTGAGGGTGTGAGAATACTGACACGTGGCAGCATGACTGAGGGTGTGAGAATACTGACACGTGACAACGTGTTTGAGGGTGTGAGAATACTGACACGTGACAGCATGACAGCGTGTCTGAGGGTGTGAGAATACTGACACGTGGCAGCGTGTCTGAGTGTGTGAGAATACTGACACGTGGCAGCGTGTCTGAGGTTGTGAGAATACTGACACGTGGCAGCGTGTCTGAGGGTGTGAGAATATTGACACGTGGCAGCGTGACTGAGGGTGTGAGAATACTGACACGTGACAGCATGACAGCGTGTCTGAGGGTGTGAGAATACTGACACGTGGCAGCGTGTTTGAAGGTGTGAGAATACTGACACGTGGCAGCGTGTCTTAGGGTGTGAGAATACTGACACGTGGCAGCGTGTCTGAGGATGTGAGAATACTGACACGTGGCAGCGTGTCTGAGGGTGTGAGAATACTGACACGTGGCAGCGTGTCTGAGGGTGTGAGAATACTGACACGTGGCAGCGTGTCTGAGGGTGTGAGAATGCTGACACGTGACAGCGTGTTTGAGGGTGTGAGAATACTGACACGTGGCAGCGTGTTTGAGGGTGTGAGAATACTGACACGTGGCAGCGTGTCTGAGGGTGTGAGAATACTGACACATGGCAGCGTGTATGAGGGTGTGAGAATACTGACACGTGGCAGCGTGTCTGAGGGTGTGAGAATACTGACACGTAGCAGCGTTTCTGAGGGTGTGAGAATACTGACACGTGGCAGCGTGTCTGAGGGTGTGAGAATACTGACACGTGACAGCATGACTGAGGGTGTGAGAATATTGACACGTGGCAGCGTGACTGAGGGTGTGAGAATACTGACACGTGGCAGCGTGACTGAGGTTGTGAGAATACTGACACGTGACAGCGTGTCTGAGGGTGTGAGAATACTGACACGTGGCAGCGTGACTGAGGGTGTGAGAATACTGACACGTGGCAGCGTGACTGAGGGTGTGAGAATACTGACACGTGGCAGCTTGACTGAGGGTGTGAGAATACTGACACGTGGCAACGTGTCTGAGGGTGTGAGAATACTGACACGTGGCAGCGTGACTGAGGGTGTGAGAATACTGACACGTGACAGTGTGACTGAGGGTGTGAGAATACTGACACGTGGCAGCGTGACTGAGGGTGTGAGAATACTGACACGTGGCAGCGTGACTGAGGGTGTGAGAATACTGACACGTGGCAGCGTGTCTGAGGGTGTGAGAATACTGACACATGACAGGCGTGTTTGAGGGTGTGAGAATACTGACACGTGGCAGCGTGTCTGAGGGTGTGAGAATACTGACACGTGGCAGCGTGTCTGAGGGTGTGAGAATACTGACACGTGGCAGCATGTCTGAGGGTGTGAGAATACTGACACGTGACAGCGTGACTGAGAGTGTGAGAATACTGACACGTGACAGCGTGTCTGAGGGTGTGAGAATACTGACACGTGACAGCGTGACTGAGGGTGTGAGAATACTGACACGTGGCAGCGTGACTGAGGGTGTGAGAATACTGACACGTGGCAGCGTGACTGAGGGTGTGAGAATACTGACACGTGGCAGCGTGTCTGAGGGTGTGAGAATACTGACACGTGACAGGCGTGTTTGAGGGTGTCAGAATACTGACACGTGGCAGCGTGTTTGAGGGTGTGAGAATACTGACACGTGGCAGCGTGTCTCAGGGTGTGAGAATACTGACACGTGGCAGCGTGTCTGAGGGTGTGAGAATACTGACACGTGGCAGCGTGTCTGAGGTTGTGAGAATACTGACACGTGGCAGCGTGTCTGAGGGTGTGAGAATACTGACACGTGGCAGCATGTCTGAGGGTGTGAGAATACTGACACGTGACAGCGTGACTGAGGGTGTGAGAATACTGACACGTGACAGCGTGTCTGAGGGTGTGAGAATACTGACACGTGATAGCGTGTTTGAGGGTGTGAGAATACTGACACGTGGCAGCGTGTCTGAGGGTGTGAGAATCCTGACACGTGACAGCATGTTTGAGGGTGTGAGAATACTGACACGTGGCAGCGTGACTGAGGGTTTGAGAATACTGACACGTGACAACGTGGCAGCATGACTGAGGGTGTGAGAATACTGACACGTGGCAGCGTGTTTGAGGGTGTGAGAATACTGACACGTGGCAGCGTGTCTGAGGGTGTGAGAATACTGACACGTGGCAGCGTGTCTGAGGGTGTGAGAATACTGACACGTGGCAGCGTGACTGAGGGTGTGAGAATACTGACACGTGACAGCGTGTCTGAGGGTGTGAGAATACTGACACGTGGCAGCGTGTTTGAGGGTGTGAGAATACTGACACGTGGCAGCGTGTCTGAGGGTGTGAGAATACTGACACGTGGCAGCGAGACTGAGGGTGTGAGAATACTGACACGTGACAGCGTGTCTGAGGGTGTGAGAATACTGACACGTGACAGCGTGACTGACGGTGTGAGAATACTGACACGTGACAGCGTGACTGAGGGTGTGAGAATACTGACACGTGGCAGCGTGACTGAGGGTGTGAGAATACTGACACGTGGCAGCGTGTTTGAGGATGTGAGAATACTGACACGTGGCAGCGTGTCTGAGGGTGTGAGAATACTGACACGTGGCAGCGTGTCTGAGGGTGTGAGAATACTGACACGTGGCAGCGTGTCTGAGGGTGTGAGAATACTGACACGTCGCAGCGTGTCTGAGGGTGTGAGAATACTGACACGTGGCAGCATGTCTGAGGGTGTGAGAATACTGACACGTGGCAGCATGTCTGCGGGTGTGAGAATACTGACACGTGACAGCGTGTCTGAGGGTGTGAGAATACTGACACGTGACAGAGTGTTTGAGGGTGTGATAATACTGACACGTGGCAGCGTGTCTGAGGGTGTGAGAATACTGACACGTCGCAGCGTGTCTGAGGGTGTGAGAGTACTGACACGTGGCAGCGTGTCTGAGGGTGTGAGAATACTGACACGTGGCAGCATGTCTGCGGGTGTGAGAATACTGACACGTGACAGCGTGACTCAGGTTGTGGGAATACTGACACGTGACAGCGTGTCTGAGGGTGTGAGAATACTAACACGTGACAGAGTGTTTGAGGGTGTGATAATAATGACACGTGGCAGCGTGTCTGAGGGTGTGAGGATACTGACACGTGACAGCATGACTGAGGGTGTGAGAATACTGAAACGTGGCAGCGTGACTGAGGGTGTGAGAATACTGACACGTGGCAGCGTGACTGAGGGTGTGAGAATACTGACACGTGGCAGCGTGTTTGAGGGTGTGAGAATACTGACACGTGGCAGCGTGACTGAGGGTGTGAGAATACTGACACGTGGCAGCGTGTCTGAGGGTGTGAGAATACTGACACGTGGCAGCGTGTCTGAGGGTGTGAGAATACTGACACGTGGCAGCGTGTCTGAGGGTGTGAGAATACTGACACGTGGCAGCGTGTCTGAGGGTGTGAGAATACTGACACGTGGCAGCATTTCTGAGGGTGTGATAATACTGACACGTGGCAGCGTGTCTGAGGGTGTGAGAATACTGACACGTGACAGCATGTTTGAGGGTGTGAGAATACTGACACGTGGCAGCGTGACTGAGGGTTTGAGAATACTGACACGTGACAGCGTGACTGAGGGTGTGAGAATACTGACACGTGGCAGCGTGTCTGAGGGTGTGAGAATACTGACACGTGACAGCGTGACTGAGGGTGTGAGAATACTGAAACGTGGCAGCGTGACTGAGGGTGTGAGAATACTGACACGTGACAGCGTGACTGAGGGTGTGAGAATACTGACACGTGACAGCGTGTCTGAGGGTGTGAGAATACTGACACGTGACAGCGTGACTGAGTGTGTGAGAATACTGACACGTGACAGCGTGACTGAGGGTGTGAGAATACTGACACGTGACAGCATGTTTGAGGGTGTGAGAATACTGACACGTGGCAGCGTGACTGAGGGTTTGAGAATACTGACACGTGACAACGTGGCAGCATGACTGAGGGTGTGAGAATACTGACACGTGGCAGCGTGTTTGAGGGTGTGAGAATACTGACACGTGGCAGCGTGTCTGAGGGTGTGAGAATACTGACACGTGGCAGCGTGTCTGAGGGTGTGAGAATACTGACACGTGGCAGCGTGACTGAGGGTGTGAGAATACTGACACGTGACAGCGTGTCTGAGGGTGTGAGAATACTGACACGTGGCAGCGTGTTTGAGGGTGTGAGAATACTGACACGTGGCAGCGTGTCTGAGGGTGTGAGAATACTGACACGTGGCAGCGAGACTGAGGGTGTGAGAATACTGACACGTGACAGCGTGTCTGAGGGTGTGAGAATACTGACACGTGACAGCGTGACTGACGGTGTGAGAATACTGACACGTGACAGCGTGACTGAGGGTGTGAGAATACTGACACGTGGCAGCGTGACTGAGGGTGTGAGAATACTGACACGTGGCAGCGTGTTTGAGGGTGTGAGAATACTGACACGTGGCAGCGTGTCTGAGGGTGTGAGAATACTGACACGTGGCAGCGTGTCTGAGGGTGTGAGAATACTGACACGTGGCAGCGTGTCTGAGGGTGTGAGAATACTGACACGTCGCAGCGTGTCTGAGGGTGTGAGAATACTGACACGTGGCAGCATGTCTGAGGGTGTGAGAATACTGACACGTGGCAGCATGTCTGCGGGTGTGAGAATACTGACACGTGACAGCGTGTCTGAGGGTGTGAGAATACTGACACGTGACAGAGTGTTTGAGGGTGTGATAATACTGACACGTGGCAGCGTGTCTGAGGGTGTGAGAATACTGACACGTCGCAGCGTGTCTGAGGGTGTGAGAATACTGACACGTGGCAGCGTGTCTGAGGGTGTGAGAATACTGACACGTGGCAGCATGTCTGCGGGTGTGAGAATACTGACACGTGACAGCGTGACTCAGGTTGTGGGAATACTGACACGTGACAGCGTGTCTGAGGGTGTGAGAATACTGACATGTGACAGAGTGTTTGAGGGTGTGATAATACTGACACGTGGCAGCGTGTCTGAGGGTGTGAGGATACTGACACGTGACAGCATGACTGAGGGTGTGAGAATACTGACACGTGGCAGCGTGACTGAGGGTGTGAGAATACTGACACGTGGCAGCGTGACTGAGGGTGTGAGAATACTGACACGTGGCAGCGTGTTTGAGGGTGTGAGAATACTGACACGTGGCAGCGTGACTGAGGGTGTGAGAATACTGACACGTGGCAGCGTGTCTGAGGGTGTGAGAATACTGACACGTGGCAGCGTGTCTGAGGGTGTGAGAATACTGACACGTGGCAGCGTGTCTGAGGGTGTGAGAATACTGACACGTGGCAGCGTGTCTGAGGGTGTGAGAATACTGACACGTGGCAGCATTTCTGAGGGTGTGATAATACTGACACGTGGCAGCGTGTCTGAGGGTGTGAGAATACTGACACGTGACAGCATGTTTGAGGGTGTGAGAATACTGACACGTGGCAGCGTGACTGAGGGTTTGAGAATACTGACACGTGACAGCGTGACTGAGGGTGTGAGAATACTGACACGTGGCAGCGTGTCTGAGGGTGTGAGAATACTGACACGTGACAGCGTGACTGAGGGTGTGAGAATACTGAAACGTGGCAGCGTGACTGAGGGTGTGAGAATACTGACACGTGACAGCGTGACTGAGGGTGTGAGAATACTGACACGTGACAGCGTGTCTGAGGGTGTGAGAATACTGACACGTGACAGCGTGACTGAGTGTGTGAGAATACTGACACGTGACAGCGTGACTGAGGGTGTGAGAATACTGACACGTGGCAGCGTGACTGAGGGTGTGAGAATACTGACACGTGGCAGCGTGTTTGAGGGTGTGAGAATACTGACACGTGGCAGCGTGTCTGTGGGTGTGAGAATACTGACACGTGGCAGCGTGTTTGAGGGTGTGAGAATACTGACACGTGGCAGCGTGTCTGAGGGTGTGAGAATACTGACACGTGGCAGCGTGTCTGAGGGTGTGAGAATACTGACACGTGGCAGCGTGTCTGAGGGTGTGAGAATACTGACACGTGGCAGCGTGTCTGAGGGTGTGAGAATACTGACACGTGGCAGCGTGTCTGAGGGTGTGAGAATACTGACACGTGGCAGCGTGTCTGAGGGTGTGAGAATACTGACACGTGGCAGCGTGTCTGAGGGTGTGAGAATACTGACACGTGGCAGCATTTCTGAGGGTGTGATAATACTGACACGTGACAGCGTGACTGAGGGTGTGAGAATACTGACACGTGACATCGTGTCTGAGGGTGTGAGAATACTGACACGTGACAGCGTGTTTGAGGATGTGAGAATACTGACACGTGGCAGCGTGTCTGAGGGTGTGAGAATACTGACACGTGACAGCATGTTTGAGGGTGTGAGAATACTGACACGTGGCAGCGTGACTGAGGGTTTGAGAATACTGACACGTGACAGCGTGACTGAGGGTGTGAGAATACTGACACGTGGCAGCGTGTCTGAGGGTGTGAGAATACTGACACGTGACAGCGTGACTGAGGGTGTGAGAATACTGAAACGTGGCAGCGTGACTGAGGGTGTGAGAATACTGACACGTGACAGCGTGACTGAGGGTGTGTGAATACTGACACGTGACAGCGTGTCTGAGGGTGTGAGAATACTGACACGTGACAGCGTGACTGAGGGTGTGAGAATACTGACACGTGACAGCGTGACTGAGGGTGTGAGAATACTGACACGTGGCAGCGTGACTGAGGGTGTGAGAATACTGACACGTGGCAGCGTGTTTGAGGGTGTGAGAATACTGACACGTGGCAGCGTGTCTGTGGGTGTGAGAATACTGACACGTGGCAGCGTGTCTGAGGGTGTGAGAATACTGACACGTGGCAGCGTGTCTGAGGGTGTGAGAATACTGACACGTGGCAACGTGTCTGAGGGTGTGAGAATACTGACACGTGGCAGCGTGTCTGAGGGTGTGAGAATACTGACACGTGGCAGCATGTCTGAGGGTGTGAGAATACTGACACGTGACAGCATATTTGAGGGTTTGAGAATACTGACACGTGGCAGCGTGACTGAGGGTGTGAGAATACTGACACGTGGCAGCGTGTTTGAGGGTGTGAGAATACTGACACGTGACAGCGTGACTGAGGGTGTGAGAATACTGACACGTGGCAGCGTGACTGAGGGTGTGAGAATACTGACACGTGGCAGCGTGACTGAGGGTGTGAGAATACTGACACGTGGCAGCGTGTCTGAGGGTGTGAGAATACTGACACGTGACAGGCGTGTTTGAGGGTGTGAGAATACTGACACGTGGCAGCGTGTCTGAGGGTGTGAGAATACTGACACGTGGCAGCGTGTCTGAGGGTGTGAGAATACTGACACGTGGCAGCATGTCTGAGGGTGTGAGAATACTGACACGTGACAGCGTGACTGAGGGTGCGAGAATACTGACACGTGACAGCGTGTCCGAGGGTGTGAGAATACTGACACGTGACAGCGTGACTGATTGTGTGAGAATACTGACACGTGGCTGCGTGACTGAGGGTGTGAGAATACTGACACGTGGCAGCGTGACTGAGGGTGTGAGAATACTGACACGTGGCAGCGTGTCTGAGGGTGTGAGAATACTTACACGTGACAGGCGTGTTTGAGGGTGTCAGAATACTGACACGTGGCAGCGTGTTTGAGGGTGTGAGAATACTGACACGTGGCAGCGTGTCTCAGGGTGTGAGAATACTGACACGTGGCAGCGTGTCTGAGGGTGTGAGAATACTGACACGTGGCAGCGTGTCTGAGGGTGTGAGAATACTGACACGTGGCAGCGTGTCTGAGGGTGTGAGAATACTGACACGTGGCAGCATGTCTGAGGGTGTGAGAATACTGACACGTGACAGCGTGACTGAGGGTGTGAGAATACTGACACGTGACAGCGTGTCTGAGGGTGTGAGAATACTGACACGTGACAGCGTGTTTGAGGGTGTGAGAATACTGACACGTGGCAGCGTGTTTGAGGGTCTGAGAATACTGACACGTGGCAGCGTGTCTGTGGGTGTGAGAATACTGACACGTGGCAGCGTGTTTGAGGGTGTGAGAATACTGACACGTGGCAGCGTGTCTGAGGGTGTGAGAATACTGACACGTGGCAGCGTGTCTGAGGGTGTGAGAATACTGACACGTGGCAGCGTGTCTGAGGGTGTGAGAATACTGACACGTGGCAGCGTGTCTGAGGGTGTGAGAATACTGACACGTGGCAGCGTGTCTGAGGGTGTGAGAATACTGACACGTGGCAGCGTGTCTGAGGGTGTGAGAATACTGACACGTGGCAGCGTGTCTGAGGGTGTGAGAATACTGACACGTGGCAGCATTTCTGAGGGTGTGATAATACTGACACGTGACAGCGTGACTGAGGGTGTGAGAATACTGACACGTGACAGCGTGTCTGAGGGTGTGAGAATACTGACACGTGACAGCGTGTTTGAGGATGTGAGAATACTGACACGTGGCAGCGTGTCTGAGGGTGTGAGAATACTGACACGTGACAGCATGTTTGAGGGTGTGAGAATACTGACACGTGGCAGCGTGACTGAGGGTTTGAGAATACTGACACGTGACAGCGTGACTGAGGGTGTGAGAATACTGACACGTGGCAGCGTGTCTGAGGGTGTGAGAATACTGACACGTGACAGCGTGACTGAGGGTGTGAGAATACTGAAACGTGGCAGCGTGACTGAGGGTGTGAGAATACTGACACGTGACAGCGTGACTGAGGGTGTGAGAATACTGACACGTGACAGCGTGTCTGAGGGTGTGAGAATACTGACACGTGACAGCGTGACTGAGGGTGTGAGAATACTGACACGTGACAGCGTGACTGAGGGTGTGAGAATACTGACACGTGGCAGCGTGACTGAGGGTGTGAGAATACTGACACGTGGCAGCGTGTTTGAGGGTGTGAGAATACTGACACGTGGCAGCGTGTCTGTGGGTGTGAGAATACTGACACGTGGCAGCGTGTCTGAGGGTGTGAGAATACTGACACGTGGCAGCGTGTCTGAGGGTGTGAGAATACTGACACGTGGCAGCGTGTCTGAGGGTGTGAGAATACTGACACGTGGCAGCGTGTCTGAGGGTGTGAGAATACTGACACGTGGCAGCATGTCTGAGGGTGTGAGAATGCTGACACGTGACAGCATATTTGAGGGTTTGAGAATACTGACACGTGGCAGCGTGACTGAGGGTGTGAGAATACTGACACGTGGCAGCGTGTTTGAGGGTGTGAGAATACTGACACGTGACAGCGTGACTGAGGGTGTGAGAATACTGACACGTGGCAGCGTGACTGAGGGTGTGAGAATACTGACACGTGGCAGCGTGACTGAGGGTGTGAGAATACTGACACGTGGCAGCGTGTCTGAGGGTGTGAGAATACTGACACGTGACAGGCGTGTTTGAGGGTGTGAGAATACTGACACGTGGCAGCGTGTCTGAGGGTGTGAGAATACTGACACGTGGCAGCGTGTCTGAGGGTGTGAGAATACTGACACGTGGCAGCGTGTTTGAGGGTGTGAGAATACTGACACGTGGCAGCGTGACTGAGGGTGTGAGAATACTGACACGTGGCAGCGTGTTTGAGGGTGTGAGAATACTGACACGTGGCAGCGTGTCTGAGGGTGTGAGAATACTGACACGTGGCAGCGTGTCTGAGGGTGTGAGAATACTGACACGTGACAGCGTGTCTGAGGGTGTGAGAATACTGACACGTGGCAGCGTGTCTGAGGGTGTGAGAATACTGACACGTGGCAGCGTGTCTGAGGGTGTGAGAATACTGACACGTGGCAGCGTGTCTGAGGGTGTGAGAATACTGACACGTGGCAGCGTGTCTGAGGGTGTGAGAATACTGACACGTGGCAGCGTGTCTGAGGGTGTGAGAATACTGACACGTGGCAGCGTGTCTGAGGGTGTGAGAATACTGACACGTGGCAGCGTGTCTGAGGGTGTGAGAATACTGACACGTGGCAGCATTTCTGAGGGTGTGATAATACTGACACGTGACAGCGTGACTGAGGGTGTGAGAATACTGACACGTGACAGCGTGTCTGAGGGTGTGAGAATACTGACACGTGACAGCGTGTTTGAGGATGTGAGAATACTGACACGTGGCAGCGTGTCTGAGGGTGTGAGAATACTGACACGTGACAGCATGTTTGAGGGTGTGAGAATACTGACACGTGGCAGCGTGACTGAGGGTTTGAGAATACTGACACGTGACAGCGTGACTGAGGGTGTGAGAATACTGACACGTGGCAGCGTGTCTGAGGGTGTGAGAATACTGACACGTGACAGCGTGACTGAGGGTGTGAGAATACTGAAACGTGCAAGCGTGACTGAGGGTGTGAGAATACTGACACGTGACAGCGTGACTGAGGGTGTGAGAATACTGACACGTGACAGCGTGTCTGAGGGTGTGAGAATACTGACACGTGACAGCGTGACTGAGGGTGTGAGAATACTGACACGTGACAGCGTGACTGAGGGTGTGAGAATACTGACACGTGGCAGCGTGACTGAGGGTGTGAGAATACTGACACGTGGCAGCGTGTTTGAGGGTGTGAGAATACTGACACGTGGCAGCGTGTCTGTGGGTGTGAGAATACTGACACGTGGCAGCGTGTCTGAGGGTGTGAGAATACTGATACGTGGCAGCGTGTCTGAGGGTGTGAGAATACTGACACGTGGCAGCGTGTCTGAGGGTGTGAGAATACTGACACGTGGCAGCGTGTCTGAGGGTGTGAGAATACTGACACGTGGCAGCATGTCTGAGGGTGTGAGAATACTGACACGTGACAGCATATTTGAGGGTTTGAGAATACTGACACGTGGCAGCGTGACTGAGGGTGTGAGAATACTGACACGTGGCAGCGTGTTTGAGGGTGTGAGAATACTGACACGTGACAGCGTGACTGAGGGTGTGAGAATACTGACACGTGGCAGCGTGACTGAGGGTGTGAGAATACTGACACGTGGCAGCGTGACTGAGGGTGTGAGAATACTGACACGTGGCAGCGTGTCTGAGGGTGTGAGAATACTGACACGTGACAGGCGTGTTTGAGGGTGTGAGAATACTGACACGTGGCAGCGTGTCTGAGGGTGTGAGAATACTGACACGTGGCAGCGTGTCTGAGGGTGTGAGAATACTGACACGTGGCAGCGTGTTTGAGGGTGTGAGAATACTGACACGTGGCAGCGTGACTGAGGGTGTGAGAATACTGACACGTGGCAGCGTGTTTGAGGGTGTGAGAATACTGACACGTGGCAGCGTGTCTGAGGGTGTGAGAATACTGACACGTGGCAGCGTGTCTGAGGGTGTGAGAATACTGACACGTGACAGCGTGTCTGAGGGTGTGAGAATACTGACACGTCGCAGCGTGTCTGAGGGTGTGAGAATACTGACACGTGGCAGCGTGTCTGAGGGTGTGAGAATACTGACACATGGCAGCATGTCTGAGGGTGTGATAATACTGACACGTGACAGCGTGACTGAGGGTGTGAGAATACTGACACGTGACAGCGTGTCTGAGGGTGTGAGAATACTGACACGTGACAGCGTGTTTGAGGGTGTGAGAATACTGACACGTGGCAGCGTGTCTGAGGGTGTGAGAATACTGACACGTGACAGCATGTTTGAGGGTGTGAGAATACTGACACGTGGCAGCGTGACTGAGGGTTTGAGAATACTGACACGTGACAGCGTGGCAGCGTGACTGAGGGTGTGAGAATACTGACACGTGACAGCGTGACTGAGGGTGTGAGAATACTGACACGTGACAGCGTGTCTGAGGGTGTGAGAATACTGACACGTGACAGCGTGACTGAGGGTGTGAGAATACTGACACGTGACAGCGTGACTGAGGGTGTGAGAATACTGACACGTGGCAGCGTGACTGAGGGTGTGAGAATACTGACACGTGGCAGCGTGTTTGAGGGTGTGAGAATACTGACACGTGGCAGCGTGTCTGAGGGTGTGAGAATACTGACACGTGGCAGCCTGTCTGAGGGTGTGAGAATACTGACACGTGGCAGCGTGTCTGAGGGTGTGAGAATACTGACACGTGGCAGCGTGTCTGAGGGTGTGAGAATACTGACACATGGCAGCGTGTCTGAGGGTGTGAGAATACTGACACGTGGCAGCATGTCTGAGGGTGTGAGAATACTGACACGTGACAGCGTGACTGAGGGTGTGAGAATACTGACACGTGACAGCGTGTCTGAGGGTGTGAGAATACTAACACGCGACAGCGTGTTTGAGGGTGGGAGAATACTGACACGTGGCAGCGTGTCTGAGGGTGTGAGAATACTGACACGTGGCAGCGTGACTGAGGGTGTGAGAATACTGACACGTGGCAGCGTGTTTGAGGGTGTGAGAATACTGACACGTGGCAGCGTGACTGAGGGTGTGAGAATACTGACACGTGGCAGCGTGTCTGAGGGTGTGAGAATACTGACACGTGGCAGCGTGTCTGAGGGTGTGAGAATACTGACACGTGACAGCGTGACTGAGGGTGTGAGAATACTGACACGTGACAGCGTGTCTGAGGGTGTGAGAATACTGACACGTGACAGCGTGACTGAGGGTGTGAGAATACTGACACGTGGCAGCGTGACTGAGGGTGTGAGAATACTGACACGTGGCAGCGTGTTTGAGGGTGTGAGAATACTGACACGTGGCAGCGTGACTGAGGGTGTGAGAATACTGACACGTGGCAGCGTGTTTGAGGGTGTGAGAATACTGACACGTGGCAGCGTGACTGAGGGTGTGAGAATACTGACACGTGGCAGCGTGACTGAGGGTGTGAGAATACTGACACGCGGCAGCGTGACAGCGTGACTGAGTGTGTGAGAATACTGACACGTGGCAGCGTGACTGAGGGTTTGAGAATACTGACACGTGGCAGCGTCTCTGAGGCTGTGAGAATACTGACACGTGGCAGCGTGTCTGAGGGTGTGAGAATACTGACACGTGGCAGCGTGTTTGAGGGTGTGAGAATACTGACGCGTGGCAGCGTGTCTGAGGGTGTGAGAATACTGACACGTGGCAGCGTGACAGCGTGTCTGAGGGTGTGAGAATAATGACACGTGACAGCGTGACTGAGGGTGTGAGAATACTGACACATGGCCGCGTGTCTGAGGCTGTGAGAATACTGACACATGGCAGCGTGTCTGAGTTTGTGAGAATACTGACACGTGACAGCGTGACTGAGGGTGTGAGAATACTGACACATGGCCGCGTGTCTGAGGCTGTGAGAATACTGACACATGGCAGCGTGTCTGAGGGTGTGAGAATACTGACACATGACAGCGTGACAGCGTGACTGAGGGTGTGAGAATACTGACACATGGCAGCGTGTCTGAGGGTGTGAGAATACTGACACGTGGCAGCATGTCTGAGGGTGTGAGAATACTGACACGTGGCAGCGTGTCTGAGGGTGTGAGAATACTGACACGTGGCAGCGTGTCTGAGGTTGTGAGAATACTGACACGTGGTAGCGTGACTGAGGGTGTGAGAATACTGACACGTGACAGCGTGTTTGAGGGTGTGAGAATACTGACACGTGTCAGCGTGACTGAGGGTGTGAGAGTACTGACACTTGGCAGCGTGACTGAGGGTGTGAGAATACTGACACTTGGCAGTGTGACTGAGGGTGTGAGAATACTGACACGTGGCAGCGTGACTGAGGGTGTGAGAATACTGACACGTGGCAGTGTGACTGAGGGTGTGAGAATACTGACACGACATCCAAAAAGCACCCAGGCAGGTGATTGAAAATCAAGTCCCAAGATTCAGAAATGGATATACAGAAAGATGGAGATACAGAGATGAGATTCAGGGTGAGAGCTACAGGTAAAGAAGGATATAGAGAACGACGGTACAGAGGGACGGATACAGGCAACGGTATAGGGAGAGTGATAGAGAAAGAGATGCAGAGAGAGAAAACGTTACAGCACTGTGGGTGTACATACACCACAGGGACTACAGCTGTTGAAGAATGTAGCTCTCCAGCATGTTCTCAAGGGTAATTAGGGCTGGGCACTAAATGCTGGCCTAGCCAGCAACACCCGCATCTGTAAATGAATAAAAAAAGCTGCAGAAAGAGATATGGAGAAAGATACAATGAGTGAGATAGAGAGAGAGAGAATACAGAGAGAGACACCGAAAGAGAGAGAGAGTTGGATCAAAATGCAGGGGTGGGTTGTAGAGAGGGAGCACAGGTAGACAAATACAGAGTTACACAGAGAGAAGATATAAAGAGAGGTGGACAGAGAGAGTGAGAAAGATAGAGCAAGAACGAGAGAGATACAGTGTGAGAAACAGAACGAGATACAGAGAAAGGGAAAGACAGAGAGATATCTAGAAAGAGATACATGGAGGTTTACAGCAAGAGAGAAACAGGGAGACACTGAGAGGGGAGATGAGAGATATACAGGGAAAGCGTGACAGGGAAATGGATCCAGATAGATCGATACAGGGCGAGAGAACACA